>NC_025993.2:169389719-169454719 GCF_000442705.2 Elaeis guineensis | reverse complement strand
GGAGCCATAGAATGTAACCACCAAGCAGTCTTATACTAGAATCGAAATTATCCAATCAAACCAAAATGGATCCAATTTGACAGAACATAAGTTGACTGAATCATCTGGTTTATTTCATGTATTAATATTATAGCTGAGAAGAGTCATGAGCTAACCCACTAAGTGAATGAGTCAAAACACAAGTTGAGCCCTAATCCCAGGGCCAAGATTGGACCTTACCTTCTTACTGGATGCAGCCCTGTTACTGATGGTATTCATGAATGACCAGCTTCTAAATGGTGCGGGCTACGAACCCATTTTCACCTAAGCTGGGTAAATCAGCAAGCCATTCAACTAACTGGACAAGTTTGTATGAGATTAACATTGGAGAGCTTGCAACTCTCAGGGGTTTGAGCGCAAGTCAATCTGAAAGGTGCTCTGTTCACTGACAGTAATGTCCAGCTTAATGCGAATTTATTTTTATAGGATGTCTTTAAAAGAGATCTTAACTCCAATCTAGAAGGTACTTTACCTTAGCCAGGACACAACTTGGGTAGTTTTCTAGATGAAAGGCCATCTAAACCCAACCAGCCAACCCCGGCCCAAAAATAAATGCAGCAACCAAAACCCAACGCTGAACTAAATCCAAAAGTTTCAAGTATAGGATTTTAATCATGATTTACAAATTCTTGCTGTAGTTTGGATCATGTTTTAGGGCTGATTGGCTTATATGTTATTCATATTCTCTAGAGTCGGTCGTAGTGCCGTAATAGAAATTTGATGAAAGTTACTTAATTTCAATCTTGTTGATTGAGACTTCAAGTGAAACCTGACCGAGACTTGTTAACATGCACAACCCGTGTCTGGCCTAAGTTAAATATGGCCTGACTCAGACCAGAGTACTAAAGTTCTGATGGGATTGGATTTAGATTAACCAGCTCAAGTTCCACCCCTAATTTTAGCTGCTTTTAAGACGCACGGCATGGGCGTCTTGTTGGAGTCATGCATCCAATATACCGACCTCAAAAGAATGTTGCTATAGCAGTAAAGGGCAAAGGAGCATCATATTGCGAGTCCTAATGAAAATAATATGTAGGGTTTCCTTATGTGCATAGATCTAATGATGAGAAAGGGAGGGATTTTGTGGTCCTCAAAATGCTCATGATAACTGAGAAGCATCACTAGAAAAGCAAGCTCTTTTGTCTTATAAAATCCACTCCAATTTTCCTTGGCAGGGGGAGGTGCATGATTGCCCATCATTCCATCAATCTAGTAGTGGGTTGAAACTTTGGACCCAGGAGTTCGTATGGCAATATCATGAGCAGCTCCTCACGCAACGAATGCATGCCACATTGCAACTTACTCTCTCTCTCTCTCTCTCTCTCTCGGTCTGGGGTCCAGCTCAGTTGGGGCCATGTTTTGATCATATAGACTCGGCATGACAATCTTAGCCATGATCATTTACGTCCAATTGGCTAGGAAACAAATTTTCTAGACCCACAATCTAATTCTAGAAACGGATCTGCTTGTCTAATCATGAATCCGCATCAGGTTTGTCCTCTAAAAGGGTCCACTCAACCAACTTTCTTCTTGGTTGATAGCCATAAACAAAAGAAGAGGCACCATCGATGACTCACGAGGATCTTTTCTGAAGAATCTCACGGGAAGAGACGCAATGATACATACAAACAACAATGTAGATATGATTGGGACTCTGATGGCATAAAATGCATAAGAACAGAAAGAAATGAGCCATTTGTTGTAGTTTTTATTGTGGTTAGTTATGTTAAACAAGATTCGAGAATGAAATGGAGCATTTTATTAGTATTTGCACGTACCATTATAGTGCGACGAACAGGCCACATCAGTGTCGATCGTTTGGTTAGTTTCAGGGTCAATTCATGAGAAAGTGAATGAGTACCTTTTAATTATGAACCATTCTTAATGGTTTGATACCTATAAATTCTTGCGACGCAAGACCAGAATCATCACTTTTGCTTGTTGTTAGGCCAACTCATTCAAATGATCTTTCATGGTCTCTGCTCCTCCAAACTTTTGTAACAATTTTCACTATCCCGTTATATGTATCGCAATCAAACAAAGGTACAGTGATTCCAACGAGCTAATGGTTTGTCTCAGAGGCTGCACGCTATCTTATTTTTTATTTTTTATTTTTTCCAGTTAAAACATATACTCCAGCTTACCTAATAGGCCAGTAGCTCATGTTTAATATATATTGCTCAATCCTTTAACTGGGTGGATACTGATAACATGCCTTGTATATATACCAGTTTTGACATGGATTAGATGCCACTTGGTTTGCGTTCCTTGTAGCTAGTCACTTTGATCTAGTTCTTATAAATTTTTTTCACATCAAAGAAAAAGTCCATGTAATTTCAGGAAGGAGATATAATAACTAGTTGCCATGCACCATACACCAGAAAGTGTCATGTACTCGATGCATATTAAGCGTCGATCCTGCATATTTGATCGAGTGATATGTCACTTTCTTCAAGTTATCATTTGTTGCATGACATAGTATTTTGCAAGGGTAACTAGCAAAAGCAGTTGCATGATAATGGAATCTATGCTCATCTCTTTTCCTCCTCTCAACTTTTCATTCCCTTGCATAGCCATCTTAGTATGCTCCATTCCATGAGCTGGTAGCAATTAATAGTTAATAGGCTAGCTACTAGCATTTATTCTAGTCCTCCGTTTCAACTTGGGACATCCATATATTCTGAGACAAACTATTCAATCATTCAACTAGAGGTCAAGAGGCAACAGTGATGGCAAAAAGGAAAAAAGGCTTTATTTGATGCAACGGTTCATTGCGTTGAAGACATTCATCAACAAAGTGGTCCGGATGAAGCCATTACGTGTGAACTAGCACTTGCGTAGCCCTTAAACTAAGCTCTCCTGCCCTCTCCAGTGGTTAAAGATCCTTCCCCTCTGTTCCATCTTTTAGCTCCCTATCCTTTTCTTCTTTTTCAAGTAGAGAGTGACCCAAGGAAGGCATATTTCAGTGATCGTGGAGTTTTAAACCTGAGCTTTCTACTTGTTCTTTTGTTTGCTTTTCTTTGATGACATGTGTTGAGTTGCCAACCACTTATCTACTTGATTTGGCTACATGAAGTTGGGTTCATTTAATTCACTTCTATAAGATAGTTTGGCATGGTTTAGAAGTGTGGTCAGCGACACAGTCTGACACAATATATCCAAGGACACAATTAGGCAGGTTTGCACATATTCTTGAACGTATCAAGGCTTGTGGATGCTTGGCCACGTATCATCATATTCATGGCTTTTAATGTATCGTATTGAGATCTATGATCTATTAATCAGCAATATTTTGCAAATATGATCAAGTTGGGCTAACAAGAGGTGTTGGACCCTGCTAGGTACTGAATAGAGCATATTTTGTCGGGATCCAACGTAGGGGACACATTGATGGTCCCCTGCATGGCATGGCTATTGCCAGAAGTCCACGGTGTAGGGCAAAACTAAATACCAAGATGTCGAAAACCTTATGAAATGCTTACGCATCAAGGGCATCTAATTAAGATGGATAGGTCTCCTTTCTAAAGGAGGGGAAAAAAAAAAATCTGAATTAACATGAGATATATGGGTCATCCATGTTTTTTTTTTTTTTTAAAAAAAATGATATCCTTGTCTGTCTGTTGGACTTGGCCTAAATGGTTTAACATGATACAACTTAGCCAATAAAAGAACTCAAAACTGTGGAATATTTGCAGGGTAGAACTCTTTTTAAGGATAGCGGTGGGTATGCCATCATCTTATGTAGAATTCAGGATCTAGTGTGTATTCCCAACAACCAACATAAGTAGCATCAGGAGTAGAGGATGGCCCAGAGTAGAACGAAGTCGAAGTCAGCCTGGACCCATCGTGTCCCAATGCTATAATTTGCTCTGAAATTTGCACTAGAAAAATATAGCTCGCTTTGAAATTGTCCAAAACAAAGCAGCGGTTAATTCCCAAGTAATAGCACTGGTCTCGTGTGTTATGTGATGATAAAGAAGGGAATTTAAGATTGTAAAAGAAAGATTAGAAAACTGCATCGATATATGGTATCATGTACCAAAATCTTAGAAAATATATCATTCATTTAGCCCGAGGTAAGCAGGAAGACCAAGACTCAAAATTCAAATGATCAAAGTGATGTATCAGCCAGGATGGAAACCTTGTGGCTTGCAATTAATGATGAAAACTCGGAGCACGATTAGCCAGCAAGACAGAACCCGTGCCTGGGCAATCCGAACTGGTTTAATCGACCGGGTTCCCGAGACGGTATGCACCAAGCGTTATGAGTGCGGACAGCCCACCGCATGGTCGTTGGTAGTGTCCAAAATATGCATCCAATTGCCGGAAAAGGAATGTTCTATCCTACGAACTTATCTACATTTTTTTTTTTTTTTTTTTTTAAATGTGGTACACAGCACGAGTGGAGAAAGTGGAGTGCAACCTAGGGGACTTGCACGCCCATGCCCACGTGTGCACCGTCTAGGCTTTCGTGCCAGCGGAAAACAAGGGTTGGAACCAAGTTTGAGTTTTAGGGGAGCGTTCCCATTCACATAAATCATTTGGATGGCCTTTGCTTGCATGACAAATTGTGTGCCACACAAGTTGGGCTGTGGATTGTCAGGTTGGCTCGGAGTTATGCACGGTTGCAACCCGGTTGGTTCGTCGTATATGTTTACGTATGTAATGTTTAATGGAGTTATATGTTTGCGTATGAACCAAGTTTAATGGAAGAGAAAGGGGGTATGATGATCGATCATGCATGTTGGATGGTATCCAGATTGACATAATTCAGTCAAATCTTTTGACAAAATGAGTGAAACTTGTTGCTTACTGTTTACGATGTTAATCCCGTGGGGTGCATGATCGTATATGTTTCGGTAATGATGTTGTCATAAATCATCATAATGATAATTACACCCACGCACGAACCTGTCCCTTTACCGCACAAACACACAATAATCATGCACAACTGTTTAGTCAGTATATTGGAGAATGCAGTGGTACATCGATCCTCTCACATCTAATGGAATCAGCGGTTCTGAGCAGAACTGTTTAATAAGTTTAGAGCTGAAATATTGACCAGTTTTCTCCTATCATCTACTTAAAGTTAGCGTGATTGCATTAGATTCATATCTTCGGTCTATTTGATTGTGGGCGAAGTGCGTATCTATTGAACTTAGACCCCTCGATCGAGCTACTTGAAGTTCCATTGACTTTCATTGATGCGACTGGGCATTTGAAAATTATTGTTATTTTTGCTTGAATTAGTACATACATGAATTGTTCGTGATAGTTAGGTTAATGAATTTTTATTTTTAAATTTTTTACATGTATATCCTTTCAAATATTTAAATTTACATAAATATTTTTTTAAAATTAATATCTGCATGTATACCCTCATAAAATATCTTTTTTTACATATGTACCTTTATTATCTAATATCATTAAAAATTAACGGTTTAATATTAAAATGACTAAAATATCTTTATGGATAAATGTGTAAAAAAAAATTATAAAAATATATATGCAAATAGTAATTTTATGAGCATATTCACATAAGTTTGAATATTTGGAAGGGTATGCACGCAAAAAATTCTTAACATGATATACCTCTCTTGCTTTGTTAATTCTTTCTTTATTCTAATAGAAAAAAATTAATATATATAATTAAAATAATAAATTTATTTAATTTATTAATTTACATAGATAAAATGATCTTTTCATCAAATGATAGATTAAAATTATTTTATCTAAAAAATAAACCGATCACAATCATTCATGTTTCCTCTAATGTATAATAATATACTTTTAAGAAAAGTATCTAAACCTGATATTAGATGAATAGCTTATACATTTGTATAAAGTAGACATAGTTGTGGATTTAGACATTATGTAACAACAAAAATTTATAATTTTATTCTATTTTATTTTAAAAAATTTATCAAAAATATCTTTATAAAGTGTATAAGATATATCATGTTATCATAGGATGGACATAATCATCCCATCTTACACAAAAATAAAATAAAATAAAATATTATAATTTATAAAATATTATGTAATATTATCATCATATTGTTATATTATGTAATATGTTACTATATTGTAAGGTAAGAGGATCTGAATCCATCTAAATGAAATAGATAAAAATTAAATTAAAATTTTTTACGTATATATCCTTCTAAACATTCAAATTTGCATAAATATCCTCATGAAATTGTTATTTGTGTATATACCCTTATAATTTTTTTTTTGCACATCTACCCAAAGGATATTTTAGTCATTTAAATTTTAAATCATTAATTTTTTAACGACGTTAAATGATGTAGGTAAATATGTAAAAAAATAAGAAAAAAAAGATACACATGCAAAACAAGTATTTTATGAGGGTATACATACAAATATCAATTTTGAAAGAATATTCATGCAAATTTGAATATTTAAGAGGACAAACACGCAAAAAACTCTTTGTTTTTTAATGCATCTTTTTTTTTTCTCTCTTTTTTCAGTAAAAAGTAGGGATGGCAATGGATAGGGTTTGAGTCGGGTATTGTGTTACCCATCTCTAAATTCGAACTTAATATCCTATACCCAAATCCTACCCGATATCCGATCGGATAAGAAAAGAGATATCCATCTCCATACCCAACAGGTTCGGAGATATCCATGGATAACTCATTTCTCCATATCCAACCCATACCCGCCCCATGCCTATCCCATACCCAAAAAAAAAAAACAATCATAATAATTTTATGCATATTATCAATCAAAACAAAATTAACAATTCAACATACAATATAATTTATAAGTCCAAATTTATAGAAATCAACATAGAAATAGAATTACAATTCAACATAAAACATATAAATAACCAAAATAAGTTTATGCATATTATCAACCAAAATAGAATTATAAACATATATATTCGAATATGAGTTCAGGTATTACTCATACTCGTAAGTTCGGATTGGATTCGGATTTAGATTTGAATAGAAAACAGTACTATCAATATCTTACCCATATCCGTACTATAGTTTTTGAATTTTATCCAAATCCGAATATAAATTCGGTCAAATTTTATTTTTCAATTTTGATCGAATTTGAATAGGATGCATATCAATCGGATCGGATTAATTTTACCATCTCTAGTAAAAAAAAATTAGACCATACAATATAGATGGCTCCCTCCCATATATACCCTCCTAAACCTTTGTAAAGTCAGTGAAGCTAGGATTTTTGATACAATTGCCCGAGACTTCACCAGTTTGGTAAGTTGGCACTTTCATGACATTTTCTTGCCGTCGGTTCTACGAATGTTGTCTTCTTTTGGAATTTTTTACGGGCATTTGATATTCAATGCATACTGGGAGACTGAGGCATGCCCGCAAAACGTGTCATACGGTACATTTAATACGCTTCTCTGGACCATCTGGTCTTGCAAGGATCGCCAAGATATAAATATACATAAAGAGAAACATGTGTGACATCTACTAAGAAGGCACTAGAAGGCTTTAATTTCCTTCCTGATATTCGCCAAAGGCAGGTACCCCGGCTGAGTTGTTGAGGTACATGTATGGCTATCATGAGCTTCTGCTCAAGTACGCGATTTTAAGAATATTCCGCTCAAGTACTTTGCGATTAGTCTTGTTTCATCTTAGAATTCACGAAAAGAGCGGCCAAGTACATAAGACTTTAGTTATTATGAGATTTAAATGTATACAGTTTTACCATAACCTTCACAGTCTTATCATTACATATAAATTTATTTTTTTTCTTCCTCTGAAGAAAGAATCGAAGAAAGTGCATATCAGTGGATTTATAATTAATATAAATTAGACAAAAATAATGAGATCAGTCTAGCATTGTTTTTAATGTGCCCAAACATTAGCAGACATGGTTCCCTGTATGATCATGGTACGTGTAACTAACCCATCATCTGCCGAGAGAATGTAATAAGAATTAGGTGATAATTAATTTTCGAGCAACGCTCACTAGTACACCCTCTTGCCCACATGCAAGGGCCAAAAGTAATGGGGACCAAAGGTAATGGGGCCTCTGGGCTCGCGACAGGGTATGGGTTGGGCATATATATATATATATATATATATTAGGAGGCAGCTCCGTCAGTCAATTATATTTGCTGGCATAGCTATGTGAACGTCTAACAGTCACCTAACAATACTTTTCTGTGTACCTTTTCCTTCTTTTTACACCTAATGCAATTTAAATCTGTTTACTTGATGGCTATCGAGCCGATGAAAATTATACTGTTGTAATAACTCAATATTTCATTCAAATAGATCAATCAAAAAATATTATTTAAATTTTTTAATCATGTATAAATATTCAAAAAAAAATTTATAAATAACTTGACGTCCTCGTCAGGCTATGGATTCAAATCCATATATCCATTCATAAATATCATAATTGGATCATGGTTAGTCTCAATAAACCCATGCTGCAATATCTCCTAATCTATATAGACTATGAATTGAATTAAGCTTTGATACCATTTGTAACAATTCATGATCTCACAAAAAAAAATCAATTAAAAAATATTATTTGAATTTTTTGACTCTATATAAATATCTAAAATTTTTATAATAAATAATCAATGTGAAATTAAATATATATTTGTATAAATTTTTATAATTATATTGATATGAGTTGCAGTAGTTGGGCACAAAATATAAACATAAATACGATACTCCATCCTTGTTAAGGATAGATCGTTTGATTAGAATTTGCTAAGAAAGAGATATGAAAATGACCTATCCATGCTAGTGGTGGTCACACTGCATGCATTCATGGTACCACGAGCTTTACCAAAAAAAAAAAAACACAAAAAACGAGTCTGAATGATGCGACTAGAACCCAATTTCAGCGGTGATACATCCCTTTATTAAATAATAATGGTTAATTAGTACAAAGTTAAAGTTTACCCTTCATGTTGTCGAACCACAAACTCCACCCCCATGGACATACCCAAGAGATACTATTTCTGATGCAAGTTTCTACAAAGATTAAAGAGGGTACTTGTGTTTCTTCTCCTTTCAAATGCTTGTGTGTGTGTGTGTATATAGCATGCTTCCAAAGGCATCTTCCCACTGCTAGCAACCTGAGGTGCCCCATAATCTTAGTGCAATGCTGCTCACATGTTTCACTTCCATCTAAGAGAATCAAAGAGACTAGTCATTATCTCATGAAGCCACACTCCACAAAACAATACTAAAAATGCTAATCAGCCTGCAGTACACTAAATAGGAAACTAATGTGGCACAAATTAGCATAACTTTCATGATGCTGAGATTCTCACTGGGTTTGGCAAGAGGGAGATGATTCCTATATATTATCAAGAACCATGATTGGAACTATAGATGGTGAGCTCAGAATAATGTGGTTGTTCGAATCCAATCTCCCTACCACCAATTAACAAATCAATGAACTTTTAATCCATCCATTAACAAAACTAGACAGGATGCCACCACCAAGCATGGTGAGCTTAGGGGTAATTTCCGACAGAGTGGCGTGCATTGACGGCATAATAATAAAAGCTGTAAAGAAGAAACGTAGGATTATGCCATCTGATCGGATCTCCGCAGCCATTCCAGTCATACATTGGAGAGCAACTTCCCAAAGATAACAATAAAATATCGAAAAAGCTCTTGGTGCCCGTAGAAAAATACTAGGAACTTTTTCATGGTAGTCCCTGCCAAGACTTGCTATTTCATAGAAAACCTCCACTCTTTCTATTAAAGCTCATCCAAATGAGCTTGGATATATTTATGATAAACCAGATTTATTAAATCAATTTAGAAGAAAAATATCTATGAAAATCAGAAAATAAATATCTAAAAATTCAGAATATCTGTTAAAGTTATCTACAAAGTAGGTCAAATATGATTTGCAAATAGCTTGGTTTATTTTCGTATTTTGACCTCTTAGAAGGTATATCCTGCGGTGGTTGTAACTGAGATCACTCTCAGTTGACTACCGTAAAAAAAAAAAGAAAATAAAAATAAAAAACTCCAGAACATTTAGTTAGTGTTTATTTTCTTCCCACAGCAAAACTAAAGTTAGTCGTGGTAAAAACCAATTTATGGCTATCATATTCTCTCTCTCTCTCTTTTTCATCTCTGTCTTTCAAATGCACTGTTTTAATCATCAAGGTGCAATGATGGGGACAAAAGATGGAAGGAAATCCAATATGCGAGGCATTATTTGTCGTGATTGAGGTGGAACTATCATGAAAGACTTTGTGAAAGAAATTATAAAACATATTGATTACTCAGAATACAGTGCATTGACCAGGATTGAAGAAGAATGAGCATTATATAGACCATCTGTCTAGTAATTGAGATAGCTAGGAATATTTATGGAGGATTTTGTGAATACAAAAGCATCTTTGTTACTCAAAATACTAAATGTATCGTCATTACCTTTTCCCATCTCTAATTTTAAAATATATTAAAAGTTTATTATAGTGCATTGACAAGGACAAAAGAAGAATGAACACAATATATATATATATATATATATATATATATATATATATATATATATATATATATATATTAGTCTGGTGGTCGAGATAGAGACATCTTTTGAGATTGTGTCGACAAAATATAGAAATAAGAAACATAGTAATAGCTCAGAAAAATGTTCAAATATTCAATTATATATGGAGCTTTCTTGTTGCATCTCCTAGACTAGTTTTGAGCGATGTCCTAAATGGTCGAACGATAGAAAAGCTTTACGACAAGCGACTTTTCTTAGTGCAATTTTAAATTATTATATTGATCAATGAAAGAAAAGCACCCATCATGAATTGTTAGGGTGGGCAAACTCCGGAATAATAGCACATCAGCCCAGCACAGTGAATGTCCCTTGGGAAACAAGCTGAAATCTAAATCATATAGAGGCCTTTGACATCACAACTTGGATAAGAAATATTCAGATTCAGACACTGAATGCTCCACATCTCAAAAGCAAAGGGACAAGAGAGAAGGAGAAGGTCCCATAGAGCAGAAAAGATAACCGACCTGCCAGGACAAAGGCACCAAGAAGAGGTTCGATCTTAGAAACCTCGGTTTCCAGGAGAAGTCTTGGATGTAGGTGGAGAGTGCCTTAACAAGCTGAGCATTAGAGACTGCTGCATGTCAATCGGGTGGATTAGGATTCATTCTGTCTGTACGCAATCCAATTCGTCAACTGCTCAAAATACATTGGCCATGGATCAAATGAAGCTATGTCGACCCACGGCCTTAATGTGATCAAGTGGCTCCTCTTGATGTTGTCTCTTAGCCTTAATATGGTCACTGGCTCTTTTTGATCGTTGCCCAACTTGTAACTAAGTTTTCTCGATTGCATCTTTGATGAATAGCCTGATGTCCTTGGAAGTCATCCTCTTGCTGTTGTTCTCTTGGAAGTCATCCTCGTAGATTTCTCATGATTCCTATTCACGATCGAGATCTAGTCGTGCAAGAAGATACTGTAGTTGGCAATGACTGCGGAGGCATTTGAGATCCAGAGATGGGGCTCCTAGAACTAGGATTTAAAAATAAACAAAATATATTTTTTATTATCAAAATTTTCAAAAAAAAATATTTTAAATGGCAAACACATCCTTATCGTCCAGCAGTGAAGCTTTTTTTTTTTTTGGGTTAAACATGAGGTAGTTCTTTATAACATTAAACCTCTCAGAGGGCGGTACGTAAAATTCCAAGTTGCTTCCATAACATTAAACAATAAGAAAAATGTAATATTTTAAGCAGTTAGCGGCAGGAAATCATCCTGGTCCCCCATTTCCAGTGGATCCCACATCCCACCACCGTAGATGTGTAGAGAGAGAGAGAGAGGGCGAGGGAGACGTGCACGCTTGGGAGAAGGGACCTGAGAAGCGCCGCATCACCGAAAGCGACGTCTCTCTCTGTCTCTCCAGGGCGCACGTCTTCCCGCAAAATCCTATTCTTTTGGATGCGAGAGGAACAAGAAGGCAGGCAACAGCGAAACAAACAACCATGATAACCATAATTGAAAAAAAAAAAAGAAAAAAAAAAAATAGAGGAACCAAAAGCGGCGAGATAAACCCTCATCATAACACGACGCGATATTTTCACCCCCCACCCCTCTTTATGACGCTCAACTACAGGAACCACGACGACGACGGCATCATCATCTTACACTTACAGAGCAGAAGATTCGAGAAGAGAGAGAAAGCGGTCGCGGTAGCGGGCAATTAATTCCGCTTCCTTGCACTGTTGCGTTTTAAGTGCTGGTAGGAGAGAGCTGAGGAGCGAGGGGTCGGAGGTAGCATTGGTCTTTGGACGTGCAAAGGCTTCCCCGGTGGAAGAGGGGGTGGTTGGCCGGCGTACGGACGCGGGAAAACCGGGATTTGGGTGGACCGTGAAGAACGGGATGGTGGCGTGGGCTTGAGAGGAAGGGAGGTGAGGGTTTGGGTAAGGGAAAGAGATGAAGTTTATGAAGCTGGGATCGAAGCCTGACGCATTCCAGTCGGACGGGAGCAACGACAGGTGAGGCCTTTTCGTGATTATGTGCTTGTTCTTTGATTTTTGCTTTTTCTTCGTGGCTGGTGGATTCTTCCAAATAAAAAAAGTAGTTCTTTTGAATGAAATTTTGCTATTTCTTGGTCGTTTTGATTTATTTCTAAGGTTATCTTTTTCCGGCTATTAGTATATCTAAAATGCTGCGGATGGGGCAAAAAAAAAAAAAATCTTCATGATTCTCTTAGAACATTTTGCTTTTAAAGATTATGGGGTTGGAGTTAGGGTGAAATGTAAACAATACAGATAGTTTAAGAAGAAGAAGAAGAAGTTTTTTCCTTTTTTTCCTTATTTGGTGCTTATGCCGCTTTGCTTGGGATGCGAGAGGCCCTGTTATGGAGTTTTTAGATTCAAACAATTCTCTCTATGGGAGGTGACCATGAAACAGAGAGCGCATTGCTGTTGCTTCCTGTTTGCTGTGGCTTCTTGCTTCATGGATTTTACCAAATGTTTTTAAAAAATGGGATTTTTTTTTTTTTTTTTAACAAAAAAGGGCGCCGAAAATAAGAAGAGCAAAGACTTCAATATATCTCATCAAAGTGGAAGAGTAGGTGCTTTTAAAATTGCAGATCTGGCTAGCCTTGATGAAGAGTTCTTTGCCACCTTGTATTCTTTCTGCCACCACTTTCTTGAATATTTGTGGCACAGGAAAATACTCAGGGTCAAAATGCTGTTGCTACTTGTTCCTGTCTGCTAGTTCTTTTAGGATCTAAATTTTTCCAAGAGGAATGGATGCTTGCTTGCCATTTTCTGGTCTTTGTTTTGTAACTTGGTGTGGTCAAGATGAAAGAATTATCGAAGATAGGCAACTCCTGTTTCCCCATTGACTACCCACTGAGCTACTACTCCCCTTTGCATGCTCCACTTCTTTTCTTGCTTCTTTGATATTTCTTAGTCACAGGCCTGATCCAGATTGGTTTCTTCGGAAGCAGGAGCAGATGCTTCTTGCATGTTTCCACTGTTTGAGCTTGTGCATTGCTGTAAATGTAAGGATGAATGATATAATTGTAGGAACATGATGAGAGGTGATTTTCTTGTGATAGAAGAGAGTAAAAGTAGTGCAGAGTATATGGAGTGCGTGAACATAATTTGACAGAGCAACACTGATCTGATTAGGAGCTTGACATTTCAGTAAAAGTTGTGATGTTAATATAAGGTTTGGGAGGTAAAAGCAGAAGCGCATCTTTATCTTGAAGCCAATAATTTGGGTGTTACACAACGTGTCCTGTCGAGGATGGATTAGATATTGCTCAGACACCCATTTACTGAGTCTGTATGAAGGAAATGCCAAATCATTCACTGAACAAGCATGACAGTGGTTTACATGAGCACATCATTCTCGACCATCTTTCTCAAATCAAATAAAGTGAAATAGTCTTTTCCAACACCTTTCTCAAACTAAATACAGCAGTTCTTTTGTAAATCAAGTACTCAAGCAACTGTTAATTTTAAGTAGTTCACATGTGCCGCTACCTGATGTGGCTGGTTTTTTAGTTGTGGATATTTTCCTTTTTTTTGAAAAAAAAAAAAACATGAAATCAAAGTTACTTGTAATTAGGCCTCCTGTTGTTTTACTCAATGAACTAGTGATGCATACAATTGCTTGTAGTTTGAGAATCTTAGATAGAAATGACTTTTTCGATTAATGAGCACGAGTTAAAAACACAATCCATCAGTAAATAGACATACAAGTGCAAGGGGAATTTTGTGTTTACCTTATATGTGGGAAATGACATAGCTTCTTTATAGCATTTCCTTGGCTCATCAAGACTCATCATTCACTTCAACTTTCCTTTTCTTTGAACTCTTGTCTGGGCCCCTCTCAAAGCAAACTGGCTGGAAGATGGTACGAAGTTCATTTTTGATAGTACATCTGTATATTGGATGCACAATTCAGAAATATAATCCAAGATCATTTAATATCTACTTTATATCAATTTAGAATAATTGTTTATATCTTGTTTCTGATAATACATACATATATATTTATATCTCAAGTTTGATGGTCGGTGCAGGTTTGTGGTATCCGAGCTGGCAACAGATGTCATTATACATGTTGGTGAATTGAGATTTTCTTTGCACAAGGTCATTCCCTGTCCTTTCAAATAGTAAATTGAATAGGCACTTACAATATTTGCAATTTTGTTTTGCATTCTCTGAGCATATACTTGTATCTCTCTGTGTAGTTTCATTTACTTTTGTTTAATTATGTTTAATCCCTTTATATGGCTGCATAGCAAAACTAGATACCTGGCCTAGTCTCTTTTAAACTTGTCCAAACAGGGAGTCTACAGATGATGATAAAAAGCACTCGAAGTTTTTTTTAGAAAAAATGTAATACTCTGTTGAGTTGCATTTTTAATGATGAAATTTTCATTCCTTTGTTTATGGAGAGCTGTTTAACAAGTCTACATCAAGGAACCACATTCTTGCATCCTTGCAGAAAGCTCATCTTTCTTGTTTTTCCTTTTTTTTTTTTTAATATCATCAATTCATCATCCACATATGGGGCCTATGTTCGGATTTGCTCCTCTCTTCCTCTTCTTCTTCTTCGGTTCCTTTTTTTTTAACTGTCTCAATTGATCTTGCTGTTTTGCCATGTTTTGTTTGTTATTTCTGTCTTTTGACACGACCTTGAGCCATATTTGTGCTGTTTTACCATGATTTGTTTGTTATTTCTGTATTTTTGACATATGATATTGAGCCATATTTGCACAACAGCAATTGAAGCGTTGGGATTTATTATTTCTATATGCAGTTCCCTCTTCTATCCAAGAGCAACCGGTTACAGAGATTGATCCTCAAGGCCAGTGAGGACAGCATTGATGAAGTGTCCATGCATGATTTTCCTGGTGGTCCAAAAGCCTTTGAACTATGTGCTAAATTTTGCTATGGCATGACTGTAATTCTCAATGCCTACAATGTTGTTGCCGCTAGATGTGCAGCAGAGTACCTAGAGATGACTGAAGATGTTGAAAAAGGTAATTTGATATTCAAAATCGAGGTTTTCCTACACTCCGGTGTGTTCTGTAGCTGGAAAGACTCCATCATTGTTCTACAGACCACAAAGTCATTGCTACCCTGGTCTGAGGAACTTAAGGTGGTTGGAAGATGCATAGATTCTATTGCTTCCAAAGCATCTGTTGACCCTGCTAATGTAAACTGGTCCTATACCTATAGCAAGAAATTAGCAGCTTCAGGTGAGATAGTTGAATCCCAACAAACAAAGCATGCTGTTCCCAAGAATTGGTGGATTGAGGATGTATGCGACCTCGATCTTGATCTTTACAAGCGAGCGATGGTTGCTGTGAAGTCTAAAGGGAGAATCTCTTCTGATGTGATAGGAGAAGCCCTCAAGGCTTATGCAGTTAGATGGTTGCCTGATTCTTATGATGCCCTGGTTGCTGATGAATACACAAAAAGGAACAGGAGTCTGGTAGAAACCATCATCTGGCTGTTGCCATCAGATAAAGGTTCAGGTTGTTCCTGTAGGTTCCTTTTAAAATTGTTAAAGGTTGTTATCTTGGTTGGAGCTAGGGATCTATTGAAGGAAGACTTGATGAATCGTATTAGTGTGCAATTGCACAAAGCTTCTGTAAAGGACCTTTTGATTCCGGCAAAATCTTTTGGTGACACTATTTATGATGTTGATTTGGTGCAAAGCTTGGTCAGTAGATTTATGATGCATGTTCGGAGCACTCACAATACTGATTTTGCTGAAAGGAGTGAAAATAGGTTGCATGAAATTGATTTAGAACATGAATCTTTGTTGGCTTTGGGAAAACTGATCGATTGTTATCTTGCTGAAATAGCCAGTGATCCAGATCTGTCAATTTCTAGTTTCATCGATCTTTCTATGTCAGTTCCCGAGGCAGCAAGACCAATCCATGATGGACTCTACACAGCCATCGATATTTATTTGAAGGTATGTTCATGAAAACTCTAGGACTACCTCTTGTTGCTTAAGTTCTATATATATGTATTTGAAGGTATGTATGTATGTCATCAGCTGTTCAGCTGTCATTGTAGTAGTCAACTAGTTCATGTTGTATAAAGCGATGATCCATTATTCTCAGTTTTTTGGATGTTCTTTGCTAAGTTTTCTGTGGTTTTTCTTTCTTCCTCTCAAACATTCTCAGTAAACAGTTTTCTGCTTAAGTAATTTGCCACAGCTACAGTTGTTTTTTTAAGTGGTATCTTTTGTGTGCTATCTGGTGATGATAAGCAGTATAGGTTTGACACTTGTTGGGCCATTTGATTGTCCAAATCTGTGACAGCCATCTATCCTGCCATCAGGATGCATTGGATGCCCAACACTTGAGCCTTTTGTGGGCATAAGATCTGCTGTTCCCTGCAGTCCCAGGCATCCAGAGATGAGATGGGAACGATCAAATAGTCCAATGAGCATTAAACGTAGCGCTTGTCCTGGTGGTTAAGCGTATAGCAAGTGCTGGTGATCGTTTGGTATTAATAATATTCTTCTTCATCTTTTGATGCTTCACTGATCAATTTGCAGTAGTTAAAAGTACATAGTTAATTTTGATTAAATGATCCTTGCTTGCATAGTTAATTTGGATTAAATGATCCTTGCTTGCATGTTCATTATCATTCTTCAAGATTCATCATTCATGGTTTCAGCAATGTGATCTTGTTAATTTACTCCACGATGTGTCTATATAAATTCTACCCATTTCATCACTTAGTGCTCCCTGAGTAAAAACTCCCATTGGAGTACCAGTCTCACTGATGTACTCTTGTTATTTCACATTAGATGATCATGTCCACATTTTTTTAAAAAAAAAATTTTCAGTACTTCTCAAGAAAAACCCTTGAGAAGTGGCTGCAGAGCCTGAACTTGTTCTCATTAGCTTGCATTCCTGTTGTAAGTGACACTTCACCTTTTTTTGATAAGGAAGTGACACTTCACTTTGACCACTATGCTGTCAGGAACAACAAAATGAATATCTGCTATCTGCTCCAGATCATATTAGTTCTTCAGCATCATTGCTAAGAGTTTTAAAATAGAAAAAGTAAATCACAAGACAGTTTTTTAGTTTCTAAAATTATTGAAGCCGATCCTCATAAGCTGATATGGTGACAATACACAGGAGCATCGAAGCCTGACTAAAGCAGAGAAGAAAAGGATTTGCAGTCTGATGGATGTCAAGAAGCTCTCGACAGATGCTTGCATGCATGCAGCACAAAATGAGCGGCTACCTCTTAGAGTGGTGGTGCGGGTCCTCTTCTTTGAACAGATGAGGGCAGCAGCTCATGGCTTAACAGCTTCAACCAATGACACCTTGCATGGCAGGACGAGGTCCAGAGCAAATGTGGAAGAGGAGTGGAAGAGACCAGCGCCAGAGAACCTTACCTCTGCAAAGAAACAGCTAGGGAACTCGAAGGTAAAAGAGGAGTGTTGGAGTAACGAGGGAAAGAATGGTAGGGATAGCAAGGATGGTGGATTGTTGCTGCAGTCTCGATCAAGGAGGATATTTGACAAGTTCTGGGCTGGGAAAGTGCGTGGGGAGAACAAAAGTAGCGAGACATCAGGGAGTTCTCAAAGCCCTCCGACCTCTGCGAAGCCTGGGGAAGCTAAATCATCTGGGACTTCGTCAAGGCAAAGGAGATACTCTGTTTCGTGAGTATAGTTTTTGGTTGGAATTTCTTCCCCTTTTGTATAGTAAAAAGGTGATGTGTTTCAGCTGATGGGAAGCTTCTATGCGTTTTAGCAAATGCTCGTATTTTTTTTTTCTCATCCCCTCCTGAAGGAATGGGAAGGGGCTTGAGCGGTTAAAAATGTACACACTGCTTTTTTATTACTGCTCTTGTTCAACTTAGTCTAGTGTTTTGTTAGGTTCATTTCTCTCTCTGCAACCGAGGTATTATGTATCTCCATAGAAATAACATCCCATGGAGTCAGCAACGATGGGCTCTCTCAACTTTCTAGGCATATTCGTAAGTATGCTATGGTAAGCTACTGTTTCTGTGCAGATTTGTGCGGCCATATATTTAATTCTATCTCGGATATGTACATCTTAGATATTTATATAGATAGAGGAATTCACATAATATTTCATAACCAATCCTAGCACGCTTTTTTGTTTTCATGAACATGCCATGATTAAGGGGACAAAAATTCTGAGGTTGATTCTTCTTTTGTTATAATGAAATTAGTTCTTTGATGATGATGATGATGCTCAATGTCTATTAAAAAAAGATAAATATGGATATAAATTAAATTTTATGATTATAATATCAAAAATATTACTATATAAATGATAAATCAAATTAATAATATATTAATATGATTATATTTTTTTAAAAAAATTTATGAATATTATAAAAAATTAAATAAAATTATAAATAAAATCAAATATTCAAATACAGATTGGATAGTTATCTATCCATATCCATATCTATTTTTATTTAATAAATATAGATATAAATAGATATTAATTGGATACTCAAATTTTTATCTATTTTTGAATAGATTCAGATACGAAAAAAAATTTGATACGATATTATCCAATCAACTTTCACCCCTATATAGCTTCTTAAATAGATTTTTTTTAATGATATAATAATAAAAAATGTTTTACTTCCCATAGCTTCTTAAAATATATTTTATAACCTAACTTCACAGAAAAGTTTATTTACACAGGCCAAAAGTCGTTTTGCCCTACTTGTTCCTTGAATCTTTTTCTAGGAGCCAAACAGATTTTAGTTATCGGAACCATGTATTTGTATCCAGAACCATAAAAGCACCAATATATTCCTCCAGTATTGGAAGGGAATAGCGGTAAGGGGACATAATTTAGCACAAGAAGGCAAGCAGATTTAAGATTTAACAGCGAAATCATTGGGATGCACAAATCCCATTCATTGGGATGCACAAATCCCATGCAAGGAACTACTGTTATCGGGATCAACATTCTGTCATTTTGGATAACAGTCAGATAATTTAGGAGAGCTCTCTTGAATAAAAGAAAAAAAAAAAAAAAAAACTAAATCCACATGTAATACTTAGCTTCGTTGTAGTTTTAGGCACATCTTGAATGATTATTTCTGAAGACCACCCCTCAGAGCAAGAACAAGATGGAGGACAGAACCACCCTCAATGTTGTAATCCTTGGCAGTCTTATCATCTGCGAGCTGCTTGCCTGCATAAATAAGCCTGCACGAATGTAGCAAAAAGAGATGATGCGCAAGTTAATAAGGTCAGGCATTTCAACACGACGTACAGGCTAAGACAGCAGCAGACCATTGACACCCTGAAGTTTTGGCATGTGAACGTACAACAACCGTATAAAACTTTTAGGGACTGTCGCACAGCATATTTATAACAGTCACAGCCACAAAGGAGCATCCTACTAGATGCAGGGCAACAACAGTATACACATTCTACCAAAAAAAAAAAAACAGCAGTGCAAACATTTAACAATGATATTACATCCACCGCCGTATACAAGACAAGCTTATGAAGATAACTAAATCAACCGTTTTCCGAGAAACCACAAATTAGTGAATTGCCTTGCAATCACAACTAGAACAAAGTATCATTGGATGCAACATCAAGAGCACTGCAATCAATAAAGTGAAAATGCATTCACATATGATTACACACATAAAATCAGAAAAGTCCCAAAGAATCTGCGAGAAACATACTGAATTTCCAAGATTATAAAAAGGTGTAAGAAAAAAATACCTCTGCTGCACAGGTGGGATCCCTTCTTTCTCCTCAACCCGCTCCTTGATTCTATCGATAGTATCAGTGGGTTCAATGTCTATTTCAATTTCCTTTCCAGTAAGTGTCTTCACCTTGATCATAGTTCCACCCCTGAGCCTCAAAACCAGGTGGAGAGTTGATTCTTTCTGAATGTTGTAGTCAGCTAAGGTTCGACCATCCTCCAACTGCTTCCCTGCAAATATTAGCCTCTGCTGATCTGGAGGTATACCCTCCTTATCCTGCAACATCATTTCGATCAATCTCAGGGTAAAAAAATTGAAACCTACTGCTCACTTGACCTTGTGAAAACCAAAATTTCTTATGATCAGAAACCATTTGACTACAGCAGGAAAGGAATCAGACTCCATGTTTCCCTTCAGTATATGCCACCATAATTTACTCAGTGAAGATATTGAGCTCTAACACTTTTACCAGAGCACCTTCCCCCCAATCCCTCAGACACCAAGGCAGGAAAAACAGCAACAAAAATTACACTTCAATATATCAAATTTCAACTCTCTTTTTATTATTTGACACATCATTTGGCTTGAATATGTTTAGCAAAGCTGAAGATTTGGTTTATGACAAAACCTAGCTAGAGTTTCTCTTTATATATGACAATATCAGAGGATAAGGGCCTTTTTGGATGCCAGAAGTTCCCATCAACCTAATATGAACTTCCCAGTGAGGCTTCCATTTTAAATTTATGCGAGAAGTGGAGCAATTCAAAAAGATCATTGGACACAGCCAGCCAGAGTTCTTAGGTACATGGAAATCACCTCATAGCTTGATTCACTTATCCGCTAAAAAATAGAGATTGACGTCTGGCGAACCCTTGAGCCCCCTCAATCCTGCAACTTTATTATGTCTGTCTCTGCACTAAAGAGAAAGCAAGCATTGTGGACGGCTTATCCACAGATAGTGGATTCCACCATCCAAACAAGCCCAAGGCAAATTTTCTTGTGCATTCCACCATCCAGACAAGCCCCTTTTATTGCAGGGTTAGACAACTGTAAGAAGGCAGGGTTAAAATACACAAGGCTGTAATTACCTTGCAACATAGTTATTTCGGTTTGACTCACTTTTTACTTGATTCTTGCATGGATGACAACCTTCTAATATGCTAGATATATGTAATTACTGGGGCTATTCAGGTTACAGAACTCGTAAATTTTCTAGTTCCTCCATCAAAACCAAAAAAGGAAATATGAGAGGAAGTAAATGAAAGGCTGAGTCGTCCAATCTTTTTTAATTTTATTTTATCATTTATTCTTAAACCTTTATTGAACAATAAGAGAACCAAATAACTTGAAGGGGATAACTATAGCTCATCCCTTGTCAAATGAGGATAGGTAAAACAGCCCCATATAGTTGGGAACTTGGGATAGGGTTGGATGGTTGTGGTTATGGCAACTCATCACTTGGCTTAGGATGATATTTAGGATAGAGAGAACACCATAAAGGGGTTGACAAGGAAAAACAAATGAATAACAGCAGTTAGTTGAAACTGTTGCAAACAAGGAAGTCAAATTCTGGGGTCCATGACTACTTGCTTCAAATCCCAACTTAATCACCCCAGTCCCATCAAAGTTTGAGGTGGATGATGCTCCAAGCCACTGTCAACGGCAACCTAAAAGCTGAGTACCAAGGTTTTACATCTCTGGTCATCACGCTGCAATTCTCCTACAATCTCTCACGACAAAAATCAATAACATAGGGAACCTTCTCTCACTACGACAAAATTAGCACCTCATCTAAAGCCCGAAGAATATCTATTTCCATAGATCTCTCACTGCGTTCCCTTCAGACATGCTTCCAATCATTGTTTCGCCTTGGTCTGCTATGCGGCTACACCATAGAAGGGGAGTGCAATATAACTCCTGAAAGGTCTGATATTCCACATGAGCAAAATCAACACTCCCACACCATTAACTCATTTATAGAATGAAGCTCGACAAAATGTAGACAACAAGACTAACTAAAATTGCAGCTCCTGAACTGCCAAAATCTACATAAAAAAAAAAAAAACAAAGGAAAAAACTACAGCTCAGAAGTCATATTTAAGAAAACATTAATATTAGTGACATAGTCAATTTTTATACTGAAGGCAGCTCAGAGGGCCATCCATATAGAAGGTGGGCTACGAGACAGAGTTGATGGCAGAGCTTTTAAATCCTGGTAAAAATCCTCAAAGAGAGGGTTGTTTATTTTATGTTCCATCTGGATGGCTTCTTTTCCTTCTCACAAGAAGGTTTTATTTTGGTAGTCCTGACTCATCTCATCTATGTAACAGAAGAAGATGGACACAAAAGACTCCTGAATCACCAAAGTAAATCCCTTGAACAACTTCAACCTCTAGGGTAAGGAAAAAAAGAATATGTACTCGGACACCTTGACAAGTTGACATCCAAGTTCTAATGACCTACAATCAATGCCAAATGGCGTGCTCCCAATTACAAAAAGAATTACAAGATAATATTTTTCCTCATATTCCATTTACATACAAATACATACTAAGGATACCATCAAGAAAATTAAACCAACGAGATCAACACAAAACCAAGCACACAAAAGAAGAAAGAAACTAATCTCCGAGAAAGCTCAACACAATAACGCCAGGGGAAAAAAAAAAAAAAGAAAATAAAACAAAAAAAGAAAAAAAAATGTAAAATTTTTTTTAGCAAACTTTCAAGTGAATAAGGCAGGTTTTGAGAGCATACAGTGAAACACTTCGATCTACGACACGTATTTTCATTAGATATCAGATCACAGAGAGGACATGGAAGAGAAGGAAGAAATTTAAATCCCAGACGTGACATCAGAAACCCTACGGTTCCATTACAATAATGAATCCAACAACTCAAATAACACTCAATAGGGGGGGGGGGAGGGGGGGGAACCCTAGGTAGTATCAGGAGATTGAAATAGGAAACGAACCTGAATCTTGGTCTTGACATTGTCGATGGTGTCGCTGCTTTCGACCTCGAGCGTGATCGTCTTTCCGGTGAGTGTCTTCACGAATATCTGCATCGCTGCTGGCACAAGGAGCGAAGCGACGACTCCACTCTGGCAAGCTAGGCGACGGTGCACCAATTTATTTGTATATCGGTGCTGCCTTGGGATGGGTTCCGATTCCCGTCCGCATGGGCTAAGCAAGAACACGAATTTATTTTATTTTATGCTGCCGAAGGGGTTAACTTATAGGACGATGCCCGCAAATGAAGTATTGGGTTCAGATTCAGATTAGCGGAATTAGATACTTTAGTTAAGCATCCTGAAACTCTTCCTAATAGGGCTGTAATCGGATCGATATGTTTGATGAATACAAACATGACACAGATGTTAGTTGATATAAGGCAGATAATTATTATATAAATGATAAATTAAATTAATAATATAAAAAATATGATCATTTATTTTATTTTTAAATTTATAAAAATTATATAAAATTAAATAAAATTATAAATAGAATCTGATATTTGGAGATGGATATGGACATGAATAAAGATGTTGCCTATCAATGTATTTTTCTTCGATGAATATAAATATGCACACAAATATTCATGTGATTTTCTAATTATATTTATATATGAATAGATTCAGGAATGAAAATGAATTGTATACGTGTCTAAATAGGTTCAGAAATGAAGTCGGATCTAGATGGATTTTATTTGATTTACTTTCATCCTTACTTTCACCTATACTTTTCAGTTGTAGACTAGGGATGAAAGTGATTATAGATTTCTCCGCAGACAAATTGAAGGCCAAATGATTATAAATTTCTTCGGAGACAAATTGGAGGCCAAAAAAACATATCTAATATATATATATATAGAAAGTATTTCAAGCGAGAGGAGTGGCTTAATTTGAGAGATGAGAGGATATAATAATAATCTATGAATTCACATCAACGGTTCAGATGAGAATGCGGTTGTCCAAATTATCCAAATATCTCTAAGATTTATCTATTTTTTTTAAAAATTTTTTAATGCACGCGTGTGAGCATGCACGACGCTCATCTGAACTGTTGATGTGGATCTAAGGGTTATTATTATGTCCTTTCACCTCTCACATTAAGCTACTTCTCTCCCTTGATACGCTTCCATATATATATATATATATATATATATATATATATATATATATATATATATATATATATATATATATTAAAATGGAGGCATCCCAATACGAATACCTTCGTCAACCGCGTGTGTTGAAAAAAAAACTTCAGAATTGGACGTAGTTGGCCTAAGGTTGCATGCGTATTGCAGCTTCATCTTCATGGGTTGCACATGCGATGGAGCTACGGGATGGGTCCATGGAGGGGTCGCGATCGACAATGGGGATGCCGTCATAGTTCGCAGCCTCCTGATGGTGAGGATATATTCGAAGCTCGGGGGTTTGGATGTGTTGGGATAGGAGGTGGGAGAGGCCTCCCATGCGGTAGAGCTGCGAGAGGGGGTCTATGGATAGGTCACGGTCGACAAAGGAGATGCTGCCATGATCCGCTACTTTCTAATGATGAGAATCTGATCAAAGCTTGGGGAGTTGGATGTGTTGCAACAGGAGATGAGAGAGGCCTACCTTTACGAGGAGGAGGAGGACAAAGGGTGAGGGGAGCGGCGGAAGGTGATGGTGAGGAGAGTGGCGGAAGATTAGTAAAAAAAAGCCGACACTAGTAATGATGGAGAGGAAGGTGATGATAGAGACTGACAGAAGGCGATAAGAAAAATGGGAGGAGGTGGGTAAAGGCTCACAAGGGTTTGAAACTGAAAAGTAAAAAAAAAATTCCGCACATCCCATGAGTTAATATGCTAGTTTTTAGTTCTTAAGCATTTTTTATATAATATTTTAATCTCCTGAGGACATCCGATCAAAACTCATGAAACGGGGCCCTGTAAATCAGATTTAAATACTACAATAATATGATATGGTTATATACCAATAGATGGATATTCTTAATTCAACGAGATATAAAAACGGATCCTGTATTTATCTATATATTTTTAAACACTAACTATAACTCATTTATGTGCATTTTCGAGGGAAGAGAGGAGGAAGACTAGAGTCTAAGCTGTTCAAAAGTCAAACGAGAGAGAGAGAGCCCATTTTATTTGATAGTTTTCTGTTTACAAAATAAATACAAGATAGCCCAGTTTACAAGGAGTTCATGTCTATCAGTATCAGAAATGAACACATCCAATAAAGCCAGAAAACAATATCACATGAACCCATCAAAAGATGATTGATCGGTACATCCACCTCTTTCAACTCGAACAACTTTACATGGAAGATTTTGCAGATATACAGTAACAGAAACTCAATGCAACACCATTCGATTCTGTGATACCATCTATCAAACTCGATAAAGATTTAATAGATGTTTGCCAAGGGCTGTACGAAACAACTGTTTTCTGAGAGCATTTGTTCCACCTTCCCCCTCCCCTTTTCTTGTTCTGCATCAGCGCACAGAATATTTCCTGTGTTGGTAGAGCAGTGTTTTCCCCATTTTCACCCATACACAGTACATATTTACTGAAAAAATACTTCCCCATCATCAGATTTTCCGCTAGTGCAGTGCCAAGCCTATATCATCAAAACCAGTCTAGAAAACAGAACTTAATTTGCTATTACCAAATTTGCATGGTCCATGATGTTCCAAAAACCTTTCAGTTGCAGGTAATATGAGTACTTAGACAAGTACATGTGCAATATATCCTGACATAAGTGGAGCAACAAAAGCAGCAGAAGGGGCCAGGAAGGTCTATCTAATCCCACAATCATGACACGGAGCTCCCATAAAACATGCATCTCCACATCAAGAATCCTGACAATCTCTGAACAACAAGGCATTTAAGTTCCTAACTAGTTCATAATATCCCATCCACAGCGTAACAAAAGGGCCCTCTCGCATTTTTTGCAAAAATTATACACTGAATTGCAAAAAAGCATCTTACCTGACAGATCCTAATACTGCTCTAGAAAAGGGAAAGTTTAAGGGACATCTGGAATTATAAAATAAGTTCTAAGCTGAAGTTCTGTTAAGTCAAAAGTTTGTTTACAGATTTGTAACAGCAATCAAATAACTTAAATGAGGATGCAAAATAATAATCAAACATCTTCTGAGAAAATGGCACTAGTACAATTGGTCATTTTTATTCATGAATCTTCATGGGAAGATCAGTTATTTTAACTCAGTATAGAAAGTATCTGGTGCCTAAATCACATGTGTGAAAAGACCACTGACTCCATATGTCCTATGAAGGATCAGACCTTAAACCCCTCGGCCCGAAGGCATTGTTTATGGGCTTGAATCCATTTCTCACATGCAGCCTCGCCATGCTGCACAATGCATTCATCTCTCAGCCTCTTTGTGTCGGGGCAGGCGCAACAGATCTTCTTCTTTGGCTTTGAATCAGGTGTTGGACCTGCTGCAGCCAAATTTTGGCTAATAGCTGGAGGTTCTGGTGATTTTGATTGCAAGGGCATCCCAACCTCTGCATGACCCATTTTAGCAAATTTCCAGGAGAACAATAGTACCTGCAACCATCAAAAGAGAGAGATTTTAATAGAGTGCATGTGGCAACATTATACCTCCCAACTCCAAAGCTTAAACGCATAGTTCTATCTGGAATAATACCATGCTAATATAGCTAGATAAAACACCAAGAAATGTCAACCATTAAAACATATATATTTATGTTATTTGCAAAACTCAGATGAGAAATTTGTAACATGCCCTCAGGTGTCAACCAGTCTGATTAGAAGTTTAAAGAACATAACAACATATCTCTATTATCTCCGCACTACAGAGCTTTGTGTTCTTTGTATGTGTTACAGAGCTACTCATGCTAAAATTATTGTTATCCACTTGCAAAAGGGAACATTTTTATTTCTAGCAAACCCTTTTTAGGAATTTTGAAATGAAATTCAAACAAGTCATGAAAAGAATGCGACAAACTAACTTTGTTCAAAGACTGGACTAAATTTCAATCAGACAAGGCAATGCAAAATATATCTTGCCATTTATTACCTTATTTCACTGCAAAAAGAAATAAGCTATCGTGATTATATCTGGTTATCAGAATTTTTTTCTTTTTTTAAAAAAGGATCTTCCAAAAGGAAGCAGGAGCACATCACCATGCGCTTTTAAGACTAAAGTTTGACAAAGCAGCTGTAGAATGTTCTTTGCATCCAGGTCAATACTTCAAGGTGTAACATCTCCTAATTTTACAAAATTCATCTATTCTAGAAAACAACTAAATCTACCAGACAACCACTAACAAGTTTACTGAACTTCAAACACAGTTTTATAATCAGAAAAGGTGAATTCTCAGGTCATTTATATGGCTTTATTTTGTCAAATTCCTATCCAGGGCAAGTTTCTTTGAGGAGGGAAGTGTGTCTCTAACCAAAAGGCAGACAAAGCACAATTAGTATAACCATTGTTTCAAATCCTGGCTGGATGGAGGACACCTTGGCGTGCCATCTTGTTCCTATGAGAAAACGGTACCAACCAGGGGTGGGGCTCCAAAACCCATCCATGTGGAAATGAAGAAGACAGAGGAAAGAAAGAAGGGAAAGAAGAAGAAAAGGAGAATGGAAAAGGAAGGAAAGACTAAGAAAAAGGAAAGAAAGAAAAAAAGGAAGGGAGAAGAGAAAAAATAGACGAAGGAAAGAAGAAGAAAAAGAGGAAAGAAAGGAGGAGGAAAGAATGAAGAGGAAAACAAAAAAAGAAAGAAAGAAGAAAAAGAAACAAACAAAAAATAAAAAATAAAGGAAACAAGAAGCGGAGAGATGCAAAAGGGAGCTAGGATCCTCCTTGGTGAGTGTTTTGCACTGCAGAGGGGTATGCCAAAACTATAGGTGATAGCTGTCCATTTCCAAAATGGGCAATATGTCGCTTATCCAAATATGCACAGCCATTTGTGGTGCAAAACTCACAACAGCAGAGGATCTGAAGTTGACGGGTGGGAAAGCGGCCTGTTCTGCGGAAAAACTAGGACATTTGTCCCACAGAATTTAAAATCTTGAGTGTACCAATGATATTTCACAATTTAAAACAATGACAATCTCACAAAAAGGCCAAATTCATCTAAATCCTACCACCTCATGAGGAGAGCCATCAGCAATTGCTACAGCCCTCTTTATGGCTCATCTGTATCACATATTTTATAGTCTTACGAAACACTAAACAGAAAACTAACATTGCATCAACCCAACTTAGACCTTAACAGCATATGTTGGGCATAAAGTTTACCATATTCTTTTAATACTATTCAATTCAAATCTACCATACTGAACTAGTTTCTCTATGGTAAATTGGTGTCGGATCCACAACATTAAAGATGCTAAATAGTTTTTGGGTTAGGTTTTTTTCTCTTAACTCAATCTGGAGAAAACCTGTTTAATAGTTTATGCATCCTATTTCCATCACTCTCTCCTCCCAGCAAATCACTTCATAAGTGACTTAAAACTCATGCAAAAAAGTTCATATGGCACTACAAAATTGTACTTGAATACAAACCAAGGCTCCTGAATATCTCTATTTAAGTATAACAATTTCATCATTGATAATCCCAAAGGTAAAACTCCAACAAACTAGTCATCCAAACCATCCATTATCCCGAGCTCCCCCTCACCTCAACTAGTGATCTGATTTTGAAAAATCCCACAAATAAGAGTCTCGTCATTCCCATTATTAATCTCAATTACACTTGAACAAAGCCCAAAAACAGAGATATCATCTCATTTCAGTCTCCACAATCTTCTAATACATTAACATATTGTTTGGATTGAAGGTACATGGGGTTCATAAGGGGAAGGGAGGGGAGGGTAAAGAATAAATCCCTATTTGGTAAAATTTTTTGAGAGGTAAAGAAGGATAGAGAAGGGTTCTCTCAACCCCTCCGTACCCCTCAATTTTCTGTACCCCCTGATTTGGGATGTAACGGAGGAGAAGGTTCACGCTTAATTTTCATTTTCCTAACTTATCTTTAATAAAATTTTAAAATTACAATTAGATCATCATATACTCTATCTTCCCAACCGTCCCTTTGCTCTTCGCACAACTCAGAAACCCTATAGCCATTATAGATGAAGTTGGATATGATCCACGAGTGAAATTCATCATATTAAAAAGTTGAGTCATGAATCAAAAAAAAGGAACGGGCATTTGTCAAACGAAACGGGCATTTCAAAAAGCTAAAATCATTCTCGAATAGATTCATATGAATGCCAAAAAAAAAGAATCAAAGAGAGCAGATTTGAGAAGCATATTTGTCAAAATATCACAAACATTAAATAGTACATCTATTAATAAAAAAAGACATATTTGTCAAAATATATATAAAAGTTCTTCTACCCCTCTATCCAAACAAGGATAAGGTATGTACCATTCTTTATCCTTCCCTTCCCTTTCCAAACAAGGGTTCATTAATTCCCTTACCCTCCCCTCCCTTCTCCTCCATTACCCTCCTCTCCCCTCCCCTTATGAACTCTTTCATGTACCCCCAATCCAAACAAAGCGTAAAGGGGAGTTCACAGCCTCCCCTTCACGATATGTGGTGGCTTCTATACTCTCCTATGTACAGTAAAAAAATGGGCTGGATATTTTTTTTCCCCTTTACAGGAGAACCATGAATTGAAAATTTTGTAGCCAAAGAAGAATCCTTTCGACGGAAAATTCCCAAACCCTACAAACTATCATGCTTCTACCAAAATTAAGCTCTCTAAACCTCAAGAGACCAACTCACACCGCCACAACTCGCACAAAACCCATATGCTTGAGACAAAACCCCAACTGGAACCTAAGAAATCCCTCCAATCTCTCTCAGGTGTCCTCCTTCCCCATAGATCTCCGAAAAAGAGAATGAAATGAAAAGAAAGAAAAAGGAAAAGAAAAAAATATATCAATCTATGTGGAAAAGGTCTTTCCTTATTTTTTCCGTTGATTTTTCCAATGTTTCCCCCGGTTCTCCCTCGGGTTTTTCCGTCCTTAGCAGTTTCAATCGGGTGGGAGGCTTGGAGCGGTCGAATAGAGAAGCTTAGACGATGGCTTATGTTTTGTGTTGGGTATTTATATATAAGAGTCTAAAGGGTACAAATATGATCAATTAATCTAAAAATAGATTAATCCTCTGTTTTTTCCCATATTGCAGTCTTCTATTACGACAGATGCCTCCACGGCCTGTGCTGTTTGACTCTCTACTCCTCACAGAAAGGCTGCTGATGTATTCAATCCCAAAACAACTTTTCTATCAAATGGATTTTTACTATTTCTTACAAACATCATGGAAAGATTAAAGAGGACCCAACGTTTGACTACAAGCACCTCCCATCCAATTTTTTTCTTTAAAAAAAAATCAAGCAAGATCTACAAAATTAATTCAATGAAACTAAAATTCTCATATTTGATGGAATCAGACAGAAAAAAGAATAAATGAAGCAAAAGAAATACCAATACAGCTAAGTACGCAAGAAATTCTAAGCACATCGATTGAACAAAAGCAAGAACCTCACTAAAAAAATATGATCCTATGCTCTAAATCAAACAATTCAATCCCTAATGCTTCCAAAATTTGATCGTCTGAAGTCTATTAAAAAAAAAAAATAGCAGTAATAAGCGACAACCAAGCCTTTGAATCATAAACCCACACGACAGGCATCCTTGAAAATCCAGAAACCTTTCAGCAAAAAAGAAATCCCAATTTCATAATAAAAGGATCGTACCGAGAGGGGGCTCTGCTTCTCCTCCCTCGCTTCGCCGCCTTTCTGTTTTTTGATCTAATAGAATCGCCCGTCAGAAGCCTCCCCTGTAGTCGGCTCCAGCGCTTTATGATAAAAAAGTCACGCAGGCCTCCACCGCTTCGGCTTCAGGGTCGCAGACTCGCGGCTCCAAAGCCGGTCCGGTCGAACCGATTCTGCGGATTAATAAAAGGGTGCAACCCGGTTCACGTCAACTTAACGAGAATAGCATCCATTTATAGGTTTATTCCGGGTGAGGCTGGGGAAGCATGGAGGGCGCGCCGGCGGCGGTGGCGGTGGCGGTGGCGGTGGGCATCGGGGTGATGCTTCCCTTCCCCTTCTACTACCTTCTATGGAATTATCCGCAGGCATGGGTGGACGTATGCGGGAAAGGGGTGGACCCCTCCCATCGGATGGCTCAGGTCTCTCACGTCCTCAAGATTTTTCAATTCCTCGCTCTATTCTCCGTTGCCCGATTCTCTTGGCCGCCGTGGTACTGCTACCCCCTCGTCGCCGTTGGCCAGTACCTCAACTTCAAGTGAGCCTCTCTCTTTCTCTATCTCTCTCTCAAACACATTATTATCTTTTGATTGTTTTCATCTTAGTTCGAAATATATAGTGCTTGCCTTCATGAAAGATTATTGTTTAACCTTGGTATCGTGGGATTTATCCCAGCAACTCGGTGATCGGAATATTTGGAATTGTGCTAAATGGTAAATACCATTGTAGTTGTGTTCAAAGGGGGATCAGTTAAAAAAAAAATCTTGGAATAAAACAATGTACTTTGTTGAAATCACAGAATGTGCAGCACATATGTTCTATCTACTGTTTTTCAGCAATTAATTGAAGATTAATTCTAGAATTTTATGGATCAACCAGTCAGAGGGTATTTGTTTAGACCATAACCATAATCATCCAAACTTGCCCCAAATATTTGGGTTCGGCTTCATGGATCCTCATCTGCGAAGCATGCCTATCTACGGTCACCTCTTATGTTATTTGAAGCTAGCTTATTTGTTTATATAAGTATCCAAAATTGTTTTAACACGGAGTATGAGTGTCTCATGAGACTGTAAGTATCCAAAGAACTACTCAAGTGAATTGGCCTTGTGGACAACTTACGCAATTCCCTGTAGTATGGGTTGTATAATAGGGTGCCACTTATTTTTTTTGTTTTCGGCTTTTAGCCATTGTAGGTGCAATGCACAAATTGCTGTGTCCATGTTGCATATGAAGGCATGATGAACCAACAATGGTGAATTGAAAATGATATCCCATCTTCGAGTGAATTTGCCATATTAGAGTAGTTCTTTTATTGCATAATGATAGATAAGAAGATAAGGAATCATGGTTAACTTTGTGAAATGAAATACAAAGCAAGACTTTGAGTCCTTGAATCAGCTAAACGTAAGCAAGAGATGAAGAAATGCAGAGCTTTACTTCCTCCTCAATGCAGAGGCTGCACATGTGAAGCAGTTTTCTTAATGATATTGGGCCTCTTGAGTTTGTTGTACATTAAACGATGATCCATTATCTGCAAGGCTTTGTGGAAGAACTTAGCTACAATGATCAGATTGGTTATGTTGTGATAAGGTTGATTGTGTGACTTAGAGACCTCAAAGAGAGTTCATCTCATCTTTACCAGAAGAGAGAAGATTTGATTGCTGTCTCAGTCTTGATATATGGTTTACCCTGAAGCTCTGATCATCAAAAAACATATGCTTGTTTAACTAATGGGAAGAATCATCTGGATCTTAACAACAGTTCAACATCACTAAATTTGTAGGGAGATGTTAGCATCAGCAGATTTGGGTAAGGGAATTACAAAAAGAGCACTGTGATTGTTGGGCAAAAATTTCTAAGGCTAATAAGATATCAGCCCATGGTCCTTTGATCAACTAGTAGCATGGTAAACTATGTCATTACTACTTTTGTTTTGTTTCCCACATGCCTTTTGTCATATGTTTTAAATATATCACTTTGCATAAGTACACATATGCATAACCATAAGAGATCAACCATGCCTCATCCATTTGGTGCTATTTTATTTTGTCCTATTTGGACATTGTTCTTTACCTAAGTTCTCCAGAATAGAATCATCTATAAACTGCTTGCTACTTCATTGCAGGCTTTTATCTACTTTTTTACTTCTCTTTCTTGACCTTTTAAACTAAATTTAGTATTCCCTTTTCACTTGGCTTTTTTGCCTTTGAGGATTGACATGTCTGAAATATTTCAAATTTCTTCATACCATCATATCTTGTTTTCCAGCAAGCAAGTCCATGACCTGGTTGTGATTAGTTACTGGAAGTTAGTGATATTACATTCACACCAAGAAATAAACATACAAAAAAGTTTAGTGCCTACATTAATGTGGAGGATAGGCAAATTGTTTAATCCATTTCCATGCACTTCACTGTTAGGTAACCTAATTCTTGCATGAGTTGTTCTTGAATGAAGTAAGAATTATTGGTTATAGTTATGGGGCCACCTCATCAGCTCCAGATGCTTCTCTTTATTTATTTGAACTAATTTCACCAGATCTTTCTACCTGATCTATTCATGGGAAGAACAAAACTTGTACATCATCTCCATTATGGCCTTCCGAAGAGCTTGTCTTTAACAGAACATGTGCACAGAGTAGATATATGGTTTATCATTAATTATGCGGTTGTGGTTATTGACACCTTCCTAATATACTGGAGGGGGAACTGCTTTTTGTGGATGAATTATGAAGATTTTAGGACCTGTTTGGTATTGCTTTTGTTTTCTGTCCTTGTTTTCTAAGTTTAAGAAGAAAAATGAACCAGACTGGACAACATGTATGATAAAAGTAAAACCCCTTTGTTTTTTAAATTGCTTACAAAATCTTTAGAGCATTTGGTAACAAAGATTATTGGTTACAAAAAAGACTGGAAACAAAATCGAGGAAAAGCAGGAGCTTTTTGCAAATGCTATCTTCGATATCAATCTCCATAAGGTATTTCACTAATTTGTAGTGAAACAAAAATACTAAAGCAACAACAATGCCAAGCAGGCCCATAGTTAACATGATCAGTTGATGAATGATTTTACCTATGGTGGAAATGTATTTAGTTTGCTGTGAGATTTTCCTAGGTTGCCTAATTAAGATATTTTATGATCATACTTAATTAGTCCTTTATCAGTTGCTGAGACTAGTTCATCAAAGATATGGTACTTCTAACCCATGAAAAAGAAGGGGGAACAAAAAAAGAAGCCAAGTACTGCAGCTACAAACATACATAAAAACATCTTGGATCTTTACTGCCCTGCAGTTTTACTTTATAGTACTTTGGATCAGGATTGATATGAATGCTTTCATTATCGTGTTATATTTGTTCCATTGCACAGTAGAGGTCATCCAAATAGGTGTTATTTGTAATTTCATATAATAAACTTATGCATAGATTGAATAATATTTATATGTTTACATGAGTTTCTGACTTAATGTTTGAGTAGTTGCTTTGAGATTTTCATCAAGAAGCAGAATTTTGTTCTCGTCGCTTCGACTCTAAATTCAGAAATCATTGCTGTCAGGGTGTATCAATTGCTTGGTGAGGCAGGCACTTACTATGGTGTACGCTTTGGAAAGAATATTCCATGGGTAACAGAATTCCCTTTTGGATACGTTAAGGACCCACAGTATGTTGGAAGCATCCTGAGTCTTCTTGCAATTTTATGTTGGGTTCCCTTCCAGTATGTGTTTCTGTGGGTGCTCAGCTATCTCTTCATGATGTGGGTGGAATCCAAGGAAGATCCAGCAACTCGTGCCAAGCCACTCTCCTGATTTATTTGATTGAACAGAGACTAATTACAGATTGTTGCTGAAATTGGAATAATTGATCTTTTTAAGACAAATAATTCTTGGTGATCATTTTTGCTGACACTAGTAGCTCCTCTGATTGCAAATTTTTGTTTTAGGAGAAAGGAGGGGGATTGACCTGTACCATGATTAAGCACTTCCAGACTTATACCATATTACGCAGAGTCAGATTTTTTTTGGAGATGTACCTTCCAAGCATCCAAACTAGAATCTCTAGTTGGTCGGCAGAGGTGTATGACCAGTAGGACAAGCCCTGATTCATGTCTTTGCACTCTGTTCATGTATGAGTTTTATAAATTTGATATTTTGGGCTTTATCTCCGCATTCTCTTTTAATAGTTTTTATTCTCTGTGTTAGTGTGTTAAGCATTTCTTTTAGGCATTGTAGCAGGCGCTTGTGGGTCTGAAATCGTAAGCATGCCATTCGAAGTCAAAACTGCCTTATTGCTATGGATCTTTTTTAGATTGTTCAAAGTTTAAATTAAAAGTGTTTTCTTAATTGTTTTTTATTTAAAGAATTTGGAAGTCAGTGAGCTGTGCAGGGAAGAGCTTAGAGGCAGAATTTAAATGGTCTATTTGGGTGAGAATCTGTTAATATCTTTACTGAACCTTTGTGTGACAATGTACCTTTGTCTAGAATGGTTGTTCCTATCAACATGGGGAGGCCTTGGCTGACTTGGTGAAGAATCTCTGAGGCCTTAGCTTACTTGGTGAAAAAACTCTTTCTTAACTCTGGTGAATGGAATCAAGGACTGCTTTCGACAATTAGTTGCACAAGTTAGTGAACTTCCTCAGGCTCCCATCCAGCAAGAAGATGTTAAAAGTGGGGCAATGGATTTAGAAAACAAAATTAATGTCAGGGAGATTGACAGATCTCGGAGGCCATCAATTCAAAACCACAATCTATCTTTTGGCTGGATTTGGAAGCTAAAAGTATATGCAAGAGTTGAAAATTTTGTCTGGAGATTAGATTGGGGATTTATTCCTTGTGCTTCAGTTCTTTATGGTTTAATGCCTAAATTTGTTTCAAATACAATGAGGAAGCATTGACCATGCCCTGTTTCCTTGTTCTACTTTAAAGGATGTATGGAATTGGCTTTCCTAATAGCTGGTCCATAGTGAAAGAAATGTTTAGTTGCTCAGCATCAAATAGGAATGGAGTTATAGCATATATTTTATGGAGCATCTGGAGTCGCAAAAATGATATCTTCAATGGAGGTTCGATTGTGGTTGACAGTTTTCTTCAAATGCCTTGTCTCGCGTGACAGAGTTTCGTAGTAATAAGTCAGAAAAAGCTTTGATCCAGCATGGTTCCTAGTGTACCCGGGGTGAGGAATTACATCCCAGAATTCTAGAACTAATGTTTTTTTTTTTTTTTTTTTTTTTTTTTTTTTTTTTTTTTTTTTTTTTTTTTTTTTTTTTTGTGGTTTACCCCTAGAGCCGGGATACAGTAAATTATGATGCCTCTGTCACGATTGGATCCTCTACCGTGCATGCTTCATTGTTTTGCACCGCAAAAGGCCGTACATCTGCCATGTCATCTATATTGAAGACGGATGGCTTTGGCTCTTCTCAAACATAGAGACGGTTGCGTCGGGTTCCAAACACGGCGCATCTGAAGAATTGAGTCACAGCTACCCATCTCCAACATAGATTAGATGGCCACCGTCCGAGGTTGTATAGCCCTCTGCGGTGTGGTCAGATCGTTATAGCTGCTGCAATTATTATTCTAGATGGTCTGAATGTGCCATTAGTGTGGCAACTAATGGCAACCATTGTATCTTAGATAAATTCAAACTCGAGAGAATCAACAACCCTTGGAGAGCCGAAAGCTAACACCCGGTCAATTTTAAGTGCTCCCAAATTTTCCACTTACGTTTGGCTTTTCCACTTCTCACCTTTCTTTTCATGCCACTGCTGATGCTCCGAGATGTTTATTTCCTTGGATGTTAATTTTGCTTTGTTTGGGGTTCTGAACCCTAAAATAAAATAAAATAAAATAAAAACATTAAACACAAATATGTAACAATCACTGATTTTATTAACTCAATTAATCGAAAACACCCAGGTGAAATGAGACTGATAGTTGATTTGTTGCCAAACCAGACGCCCTGATTGCTCAGGATCATTAGATGAGTTGATCCATCACTTTGGAGAACCACTACGAATAGCTGAAAGGATCTGAGTAACAGAAACGAAAAAGATATCCATTTGTTCTTGCTTTCAAAAGGTAAAACTAACACTGGATCAAAACACGTATCGTTGATTTAACGCAGGTCTAGGAAAAGCACCAAGGCCCACCACTGCTTAGCCTTATTTACAAGCTTATTTTTCAAGAAACTACAGTCATTGGTAATGACAAGATCCTCCACCACCATCACTCCTATTCGATGGAGAGTAATGCATCCATTTACAATATCTCAACTTGATCTAAGAAGAGTTTTTCAGAACCCATTCGACCAAGGTCGACACTCCAAACCCTGTTGCAGCACGTTTCTTATCACTCCATACAGGCCCTGCCATATCTATATGCAGCCACTGGACCTTCTCATCGACAAACTGCCAATAAGGAGGATTTCAATTAGTTTTGTAATAATAATTACTTTCTCGCTTGCTCTTGTATTACAAAACCGAACCAATTTAATAAGATATACTCGTAGATTAAGACATAAAATTCCAAAACAATGCCTCCTTCCAGAATACTCCTTGGAGGCTTTTTACTTCCAGCATAACATTTCCTTCATCTGAGATTTACATTGGTTGCTTCAAAAGAAAGCCAAAATGCATTTTATAAATGAGAAAGAAGGAATATTGCAACTAGTTCCACTATAAATATATCCTATTTCTTGTTTTATTTCATTCTTTATCATCTTTAGATTTTTTTAATTTTGGCATACTGAGAATCAGCAAATGCTACAACAGTTGGAGGTATTAAAGAGGAAGGAAATATCATAATATTCAGAAAATCTACTTCAAGCAATAACTTTGAGATCTTCATTTAAGTGATATACTGTTTTTCTTCAGTATCATCCAAAAACCTAGTTTCTGCAGTCTGATAATTCAGCTTTTCCGGATTAATGTAAGACCACAAATATGACAATTGGAGTCACATCTAAAGAAGCCTAAATGATCATGGCATGGTGATATGGTCAAGCAAGCACGAGTTAATCTGTCATACTAAATAAAGGGCGAGATGGGACAGCATAAATAAAAAAATGATTTAATCTGAACCTGTTTCAGGAAAAGTGCAGCTAAGATGGCGCCACCTTGACGGCCTCCAGTGTTTACCATATCAGCCACGCCTGATTTCATTGACTCCCAATAGCTTTCTTCCAATGGCATCCTCCAAAACTTTTCTCCTGTGATCTCTGAAGCTTCAGCAATCTCCTTTGCTAGATCATCACTGGATGTGAAAAATCCTGTGAAAATAAGGTGACCTTGTTATTGAAAAACTCTAACAGTCCAGCAGCTCAAAATAAGTATATGTCTGGCCAACATACGGAGTGGCTATCAAGAAGATATTTAGAAACTAGCTTAATGCATGTTTCCTCTCATATCCCAGGTTGCAAATCACCCACATGCTGCAGCATAATAGATAAACAAAACCAACCATAAAACCACAAGCCTATTCCTACCGTTTGAGGTCGGTATCGTAGTCTCAAAGCAATTATTTTTTTCCATAATTTTAACTTAATATTAGTAGGACAGCTATTTCAAAAACCCATAAAAACCACTGGAAAGCAGCTTATATTCCAGATGGACAACAGACATATCACCCCTCTCGCTCATATATTTGCAGCCTGAAAAATTAGGCATAAACTAGAGTCATGTTAATGAAGAAAATGAGATGCAGCAAGCAAAAGGTCAGCAAACTGGCATACAATGTAGGTCTCTGTCCCGAAATAAGATTTTCACTACAAGGTTTGCAGCAAGCTGGTGGCTGTTCTCACAGTACTGAAAACAATTTGCTTCTTTAGATCACTTGCTCATCTATCCTCTCTATGTACCAAGTACTGTGGCATTTGTAAATCAAGATTGCCATACAGCCCTGCCGTTTAATGGCATGTACTACCAAAATCTTGAACTGGATAAGTTCTAAACAAAACAATGATTTGAGTATGGGGAGAACTGTGATTCTTAATGCATGTTACCTGCAATACTGGGCCCCAGAGCAACTACACAAGCACCAGTTAGCGTTGCCAGATCAACTATCTGCATGCAACAGTTATAAAAGTATCAACAGAAATTGTATTTCAGATCTACAAATTCTGCTTCATAAAAATTGAGCCACCATCCTACCTCCTACAGGAAATTCTCAACATCCCCCCTTCTCCCTTGTTGTTATCCTGGTTTTTTTGGTACTCAGTATGAACTACATAACTTTGCATGGCAGTTTCAGTTTTATATATTTAAACCCAAATTGATTGGATTAAAATTATTGTGATATAAATTCTACCATTAATGCTACCATAGTTGTTCATGAAGTCTCACAGATTCTGCAAAAACTATGATCATAGTTGTTCATGCAGTCTCACAGATTCTGCAAAAAGCTGAGATAGTCAGGGTATTTCATCTTGATACTTTGAATGTCCGAACATCATGGAAAGCATTGCTTTTATCCATTTAAGCAACATGCATTGTAATATCCAAAATGAATTGTAAAAAAGATAATCACAGATACCCTAAATAATTGGTTCAACATTCCAGAAGATCAAGAGAATAAACACTTCAAGTGAAATAATATAGTAACTATGCAGGATGTCAATACCTTTTCCACACCTTGGTTACAAGCATAAACCAAAGCATCTGCAAGCGTCAGCCTTCCCTCAGCATCAGTATTATTGACCTGAAACAGGGAGAAACAGTAGAGATATATGAGGGTTTAACACAGGATTCCTAAGTTCAGAAAATGCTAATCTACATAAAACAGGGAAAGCCCACATAAATAATGAAATGCCTCAATGTGTGCTTTTAAACGATGTTAATACACTCACATTCTTTTGTTTTTTGGAAGTCCAAATGCAAATATGCTACAAGAGTTATAAATTATTAGTTGGCTTCATTATAATCTGGTGAGCATCAATTACTACACAGCGTCAACAAATCATTTCGTACAGGTGCTAAGAATCTGGGTGTTCCAAAGTGCTTGTTCCTTGTATCTCTAGAAGACCTGATACAGGAATACCTCCATACTGTACAAATATGTATGGAAGAAAGGTATAAAGATATTATGACTAGCTGATCCAGACTAAGTTAACTAAAACATTATTTCCTATTGAAGGACTAGGATTTCAAATCATTACATCAGTGAAAATGAAAAGGTATGATGCTTCACAGGAAATGTTTCAACATTTTAAGCTAAAATTATCTAGAGCTAAAACTTGTTATGAATTAAAGTGTCCTAACCACTAGTGGAGCCAGGGAATCCCAATAACAAGGAGTCTTTTTGATGCTTTTGAGAAAATAACATTTTATGTGTACATATTTGCCACTCAAAATTGAGATAAAGATTGGTCTCTTTGAAATTTCTGGAAAAAAGAATTCTTAACTTGTACAGATTGCAACTCTGCTATCTGAAACTTCATAGGCAACATGATCCCTAGAATTTCTCCTAATATCTTGCAATAACCCCACCCCACCTCCATACAAGATTAACATCAGATACTTTTTCCTACCTGAGCACTATTCCCTCCCAAAATGGGTGTGCTTCACCTCTTACTTATTCTTGGAGGCTTAAGCAAATGGAGAGGACACAAGAAGACATGCAAACAGCACCTGGTTACTTCTCTCTAGACTTTGTTGATAAACTAAATCTGTAATAAAAATCATTGAATCTTTTTTTTTTTTTTTTTGAATTATACATCTTAATAACTATTACTTGTCCTATCATAGAATGAACCACAATAATCTAATATCTAACAAAATGATCAGTAGATATTGATGCTTGAATTTATATAAAAAAGTTTCTGGCAAATTTGCATAATAAATATAACTATATAATATTTATAAATAATTTAATTCCAAATTCAAATCCATTCCCCCCCCCCCACCCCCAAACAAAAAAAAAAAAAGAAGCTAAAATCCTGGCTCTGCCACTGGTCCTAACTTGCACTGAAATATCTTTTCAAATGACATTCAAAAAAAGAACCAAATTCAGACAATCCCGGTTAACATATGCAGGAGAGTCCATTTCTGGGTTTCTCAACAGTGTCAAAATATTTAGAAGTGCTATGCATACTATAAATTCCATACACTATAGCATCCAAGTAGCCTTGTTACAGATAATCTGACACATGTCAATCAACCTGCAGCTAGATGTGAATCTTAAGCATCTCTTTCTGAGGAACCAAGAATTATACCTCGATCGTCTTTCCATTAGAAGCTGTGACTATGTCGCCTGGCCTCATGCCCGTGCCGCTAATCATATTTTCACACGCAGCAACAATAAAATGAACCTGGGAAAGAGGAAAAAAATGTTAACTGCCAACTGATCTTAGAAACAAATTTATTTCTAAGGGCACCATTCCTTTCCACTCAGTGTAGAAAAGGGAAAAAATACCTCCACTCCTGGAGGTTTAATCTGTGCTAAGGCTTTTGCTGCACCAAAAGCAGCTGCAGAACCTCCCATATCAAATTTCATTAGCTCTATCAAACAGCCTGGCCCAGTCTTTATGTTGTAACCACCACTGCAATAATTAAAAAGAAATAAACATCCAGTGGCCCCACGTTAGTTATTTCATTTTCTAATGTTCTGGTGCCACATGTAATGAGGTGACATATATGATATTATCTCCTAAATTAGCCATGGCCTGGAAAGATTATGTGGATAAGCAATTGATGTTTTGAGTGAGATTAGGTGGTAGTGTAGGAAGGCAAACCAAAAACTCAATTGGAGATTTTCCTATTTAAATTTCAGAATGAAAATCAGCAAAATGTATAGCACCTCCTACAGAAAGAACATATACCTGTCAAATGTTAAACCCTTCCCAACAATCGCCAGCTTTCTTTTCACATCGCCACCTGGAGGTTTATAACATAAGTGGATGAAATGAGGGGGATTTGAAGATGCAGCAGCAACACCTAAATATGAACCCATCTTCAATTCTTTGCACTGCTCCACATCTAATATTGTTGCTGAGAGAACATCGCTGTATAATGAGGCAACTTTTGAAGCCTCTTCTGCCAGAACACCTAAAAGATAGGAAAAGTTGTTATAAGAACCTTCAAATTGTGTAGCATGATGCAAACGCAAAACACAACAAGGGAATAGGAATCAAAAAGGTCTCAATAATGAAAACATGAACTCTAACTAACCAGGGGTAAGCACATTGGCTGGTGCATTTACAAGTTCTTTTCCAAAAATTACTCCAGAGCAAACATCACTTGCATACTTGAGTTTCTTGTCCAGCTGGGGTCCAGAACCCAAACCAATAATGTCCACTGCTTTAAGATGTGTCTTCTTTGAATCAGACTTAAATCTGTTGTCTTCATATACTCCTAGCACAGTTCCTACAAACCAAATCAGATGAGAAGTTAAAGGTGATCCAAAACTCATTCATTTCTTACTCCAAATTGTTGCATCATACTGCTGCCACAAAGTTCTTAAAGAGAGACCTTAATGAGAAGTACCTGATGCAATTGCTGAAGCAGCATTTAGCTTGAACTCTTCTGAAATCCCATTGGAAGATGCAAGAACAACAGCTGCATTGCTTGCTTGGGCAGCCTTTGCAACTCCTGCAACAGCCTCACCAATGCTTCGGTATGCAGTTGCAGTGGATGAAGGAGAACACTGCCCAAGCCCAACTAGACCTACCCTTTTGAAACCCAAACCAGGTAACCTAAGAACTGTAGACTGCCCAGCTTTTCCAGTGAAATCCTCCTCAGTTGAAGCTTCCACCAGAAGACCACCAAGCTTCTCATCTAGCCTTCTCAAGATTGAGTTCTCAAATTTTGAATCCAAGTCCTTGGACATATCTTTCTCTGAGACAGCAACAACAAGTATGTCTCCTTTCCATTCTGCAAAGTCAATCTCCTTGACAGAGAATGAGATCTACAAAAGAATTGGCAAAAAATGTGGAACTTATTTAATTGAGGGAAATTTAAACATATATATTCTAAATGTCTAGTTGAAAGAAATGTACTGCAAAAACATATTGTAACGTATGAACATAAAAATTAAAAAATAACCCTTTTAACACCAGGAACACTATAATACAGAATGGTATGTTAAAAATTAAAAAGAAGTCAAAAGATAAAAAGAAAGTATTCTCCTACACATAATTGCACATCAATCATTTCCTTAAAATAAACCACAACCATGTGTGTCTATCAGAGAGCAGATAAAATCTTCATAAAAAACAAAAACAACAACATGTCATTGTCAAAATGCAACAGGACCATTTTATTGGACAGGATATGTGATCAGTGAAAAACATCCATGACCCACATCAAGAGGAGATGTTTAGAAATAAGCAGGTTAGGAGCCAACTATCTTGGAACCACTAGTGGTCTCTTTGATTTAATGTTGAAGATGAATCCTGTAAACATGTTTTTTGACTTAAGTTTCCTCATTTGATGGCAAAGATTAGATGTTTTTTAATCATCGGCAATCCCTAAAGAACCAAATAGGTAATATTTGCTTTTTATAAAGATTTCAAAAATCCATCAGATGAAATCCGAGATCAAGATCAGGGAGAACCTTTGAGGAAAGTATGTGTGAGAGAGATTTAGGTCATATATGGTTAGATATTTGAACCTTTAAATAATAACATGTGCAAGATAAGGAATGATGATCGAATACGGGAACAGATGCAAAAAGTATAGGGACCTGAACTCAAGAATTGGAAGCATATAAACTTAAGTTTTTGCAACTGATAACTTACAAATATCCACCCTGACCTGCTTCTAGAAGCATAGTTGTAAGATGTATCACTAGGCTCTGAAAGACTTGCTCAGCAAAACAAGAACGTTATAGTCAGTTTTTGTACAGACTTTGGCTTTGTTTGAATGTCAACCATCCTATCTGTGATTTCATGCGATATCTCTTACTGACAAAGGAGTTGCAGAATCAAGAGGGTGGAATAGAAGATAAGAGAGGAAAGTGACTAATCTACTAATACCTATACTTGTAAGAAGGTGAAAAAGGTCATGCCAAAGTCGGTGAAAAAGGCATTGCCCGACATGCCGCCCGCTTTCTGCTCGACCCTGACAGTTGGTGGAGCTCGGTGATGAGGGCCAAGTATGGCTCATGGGTTGCTGGTACAGAGATCTATGCGACTAGGAGCTCCTCCTTTCTTTGGAAGGAGATCTGTGCGTGGACCCCCGAAGTCATCCCTTTGACTAGGTGGATTTTGGGCGATGGCTAGTCTATGAATGTTCGGGCGGATTCTTGGGTTGCAGATATGCTACTGAGCCGGCGGCCGATCTTCATCAGTACTGAAGCTGGAGATTCTTTGAGGGTGTGATATACTCGCCCAGGATGACTGGAGTTGGGACCTGAGGCCTTGACCCAATTTTTTGGGGAGAGCTTGGCCAAGTGCGTGCAGTCTTTAGCAATTCCAACCCATAGCGCTCAGGATGTCAGAGTCTAGAGATCTTCTTGCCTACCGATGGTTGTGATGGCTGACCTCTACCACCGGTTATAGAGGGAGCCATCCAGAAGTTTGGATATTGGGTGGATCTGGAAGATTGAAGTGCATCTGTAGGTCAGTCTTCTTTTGGAAAGTCACTTAGGGGTGGCTTCCGACTAGATCTATTCTCAGGAGGAGAGGCATAGATATCCAGTCCATCTGTCTGGTCTACCACAGCAAGGAGGAGACGATCGAGCACATGCTATTTCCATGCCCAAGAACAGCACAGGTGTGGCAGATGGTGAGCACAGCTTTTTCCTCCAGTCTAAGTCCCCTATCCAAGACTTCTTGGATCTATTGAGGCGGAGTGCCGGTAGGGGAGGGCTGAGGTTGGTTGGCATCTAGGCAGTCTACATTGCACGATAGATATGGCTCTTTAGGAACAGTCTAATGTTTGAGACGAGGAGGTGTCCAATGTGATTCATACGAATTTGAGACTCTTGGAGATCTAGGACTCCTATCCCGCTCTTGCACCGGCCTGCCGAGTATTTATTATCTGGAAGCCTCCTCCTCTGAGATTCCTCAAGGTCAACTTCGACGGCAGTGTCAGGGGAAGGAGCGGAGAAGCTGGATTTGTCATCCGCAATCCCACCTCTAGGTTCGTGGCGGCTGGGGGCAGCGAGCTCTGGGGTCCATCTGTTCCTTCCGCAAAGCTTCGAGCTATCTGGGCCGGGATCACCTTTGCTCGTTGGTCCCTTCATGCCAAGCATCTGGTCATCAAGGTTGACTTGGCTATGATCGTGACCCAAATCCAGAGGTATATTCGAGGAGATGCTAGCCATTCCCTTCTATGGGATAGCACATTTTTGCTATCTAGTTATGCTAATCTCATCATCCAGCATACTTTTTGGGAGGCAAACATAACGATTGATGGGATAGCCGTTTTTATTGTGGAGCACTCGAGATCACTTCTTTGGACCGACATGCGAGATGCCCCTACCCCATTTAGGGATATTTTATTTTCTTATTATCTTGGATACATTTATACTAGAAGGGTTTGAATTATCTGTCTTATCAAATAAAAAAAAAAAAAAAAGAGGATGCCCAACATGCTGAAAATTTCAGGATTGCTGAAGCACAGCATCCTCATACTCCCTCTACTTCTTCCTCCTGCTGGACCCTTTCCTTCATTACCTTTCATGCATATAGAGATGTTGTGCAGAAAACATATAGAGACATCCAAACAGACCCTAAAAATGGGTTCTACCGTAGTTTCCACATGTTAAAGGAACAAAATTGATAACCGCTATTAGTTTAACATTACATCAAAATAACAATGTATCACTGCACTAGCAACAGATTGATCAACCGCTGGGGACAGACAGAGACAAGCACATCGACCGCCAACCACATCAGAAAAACCCACACTCTAGTTCAGCATCTACGTTCAGTTGTACCACCAAAGCCACCCAAAGAAAAAAAACCAACGCCCAAGTTTTGGCAACTCCGATTCTGAAGATCGTCGAGCAGACTACAAAGGGTTTAGGAAATAAGCGAACAAGAAGTTAAAAGTGGGATCGTTAGTGTGACAAGAAGTGATCTTTTTCCCCAAGGACCGCAAAACAGCACACGTACGACAGGATTCTCCCTCTTGATTAGTACAAATACGACTTCACTTTCAGTTTCCTCTTTCCTCTTTCTTCATTAGTAAAGGATTTCAAATTTGCCTTTTTCTTTTTTTTCTCGGAGTTCTTGAAATTCTACGAGTTGTCATGATTGAAGAAACATAAGTAGATGTATATAGATAGAAATTTGTCAAAAGACAAACAAAAACAAAGAATGAAAAGAAACCATCCCTCGTAAAGAGCGTAGATAAAGCATGATTTCTTTTCCGGAATACATAAAATATATATAAGCGATCAAATAACCAAGAAGTAGCTGACCTCAGGGTAAGATCCAGAACAAAGGATACATGCATAAAAGGGAAAGGATAAAGAACCCAGTAGCCTATGCAGACACCGACGTCCAAGAACCAGAAAAAAGAAAAAAATAAAACTTTGCCATAAAAACAACATAAAGGTTCGTTTTTCTCACATAAATCCAAAAGCCCCAACTAGCCGTCTTTGAGTAGTTTGTTCGGACAAGTATCTTCCAACACCACAAGCCCAATCAACAAGCAAACGGAGCGAATGGAAAGGCCAACAAATCGAGACCACTACCGAGAAAAGGAGAGTACCTGCGGAATCTCAACGGGGGCAGGCTTCGTAAGGCCGAGAGTGGCCGGAGTAGCAGCCGTGACGTGCTCCATGCGAAAGGATTGGCCGGAGTGGCGCCGGAAGGAGAACGAGAGGCGCCGACGGAGGCCGGCGAAGTAGATCGAGGAAGAGAAGTGACAAGAGGAAGTGCGAGAACGAAGACGGCAGCGGTCACTCTTGCAGGCGTGTGGGTTCCGCTATTAAGTGCTGGCAGGCATCGGGGCTTCGCATCGGACGGCTGGATCAGCGCGCAGGATATATATATATATATATATATATATTTTTTTTTTTTTTTGGGAATCAGGAGCAGGCCTTGGCATCGGCATGATTGTCTGGGTCTATATGCTGACACCTCCGATCGATGGCGACCGGCGTTACATGGATGTCATCTTCGCAGATGTATTTTTATATTTAAATTAATTTAAATATATATATAAATTTAAAATTTTAATTAATATTTATTTTTCTATCTATATCTTCCATAATAAAATATATAAAAATAGATAGACAACGGTCTTATCCACATCCACATATCCAAATTTATATATAATATTATATAATAATTATTAAATTTTAAAAAAACTATACAACCACACAAACATGTCATTAATTTGATTTATTATATATTTAATAATATTTTAATTTTTAAATTATAAAATTTAATTATTTAAATTATATTTATAATTATATCTATATTTTTAATATTTAAATTATATCTGAATCTATTTAAAATAAATATGTATATAAATTTTTACATTTCAATTATCTTCAAATCTATATTTTTATTTATCAGATAAAATAAATTTAAATATAAATATATTATTATTTGATCCGTATCCAACTTGATTCCAGCTCTGCCCACAGTGTGCTCCTCAAAAAATTATGAGTTGGACCAGATGCATTAGCTTAGCAATGCAACGGTCCAACTACAAAAGTATATGTGCAGGAGAAACAATGTATGGAGCACTGTTGGTTGAACCAAGCCTAATATTGAGCTGATAGATATGCCATGTACGTATGATTAGATAAAATAAAAAATATACAATGCACACAAATTTATATACGTGGCTTCACAGTTTGATTGGTCCACCAACTCAATGATGGCAACCAATAGTTAGTAGTGTTTGTGCAATTCATCGTTGAACTAGCAGATCCGATCGAACTAATAATTTCACATCCGGTATTGATGGACTGGTGGCCATCTCTTATTTAAACAAAATAAAATTAAAATAATAATATTCAATAACAAATCTGTTTGGGTTTGCAAAGTGTTATTATGCTAGTAGTGCCATGTGGAGATTGCGCCGATCAGATAACTCGTACATATTTTTAGTAAAAATTATAAAAATGCATGATTATGGTACCATATTTATAAATACATATAGATGAGCGTAGGGAAGGAAAAGGTTACCTATCAAGTCTTTTTTTTTTTTTTGGTCGATGCCATATGTGGGTTAAATTTTTTGTTCTGGACTTTAGATGGGTTAAAGATAGATCATGGCTAAATACCTAATGATTATAGGCCATTTAGTTTGGGCAATACTTTATGTAAAATTTTGGCTAAAATCTTAGTTAATTATCTTAGATCTGTCCTTCCATTCCTGATTTTTGAGAAACAAAGAGCTTTTGTGCCGGATAGAAATATTTTCATCAATATTCTTATTGCTCAAAAATTAATGCATTCTTTAGCTAGGGCTTCCAAATCACGTGGTTTAATGATGATCAAACTTGATATGGAAAAGACATATGACAGAATTAATTGAGGTTTTTTGTTCAATATCATACACATATCTGACTTTCATCAAACTTTCATTAATTGGATTAAAACTTGCATTCAATTCTGCCAATTTGCTCTGCTTATTAATGGATCATCCACATACTGATTTACCAGTACTTGTGGTATTAAACAAGGTTGTTTTTTTTTTCTTTTATCTTTTCATTTTTATGGCTCAAACTTTCTCCAATTTGTTAAACATGACGGTTCAGAATAAATTGTTAAAAGTTTATCATCCTAGAGATGGACCTTATTTTTCTCATATTTTTTACACTGATGATTGCTTGCTCTATGCCCGGACTATGACTAAAAATGCTATTGTTCGTACCGCATATCTGATGTTAAGGTATAGCTATAGGAAGATACATGACAATGCAGATAGCAAAACTTCAAATGATTTTTGCTCAGCCTTTTGGGCACATACCTCAATCATTCTTTTGCATGGTATACTTTTACATATTGCACAAAATATATGGGTTGTCAGGGCAGGGTGCAGTAAAGGGTATGTTCATCGCTTTCAATTTGTATCCCCTCCCATTTTGGGCTTGTATATGTTAAAACTGTCCTCACTTTTCTGTTCTCAGATGTGGACTGTGATGTAAACTTACGTTTCCATGAATGAAGTTGCAGCTCTTACCAAAAAAAGAAAAAAAAAAAGATAGATCATGGCTTTGACTTGACTTTGATCATTAGAATACAATTTTATTTGTGTCAAGGCAATTTATATGGGGTTAAGTTATGATCTTTAATAAGAATTCTTTGAGTGATTATGTTTTCTTGATGCCAAATAGTTAAATCCTTTCGAAACTTAGCCGCTCGGACATGTAGGGTTATGTTTGATAGATTAGATTAAGTCTATTTGAGATTTAGTCTTATAAAATATATTACAAAATGGTTAATTGATGATTTGAACTGATCAGCCTATGATTCTGAAAATCTTGACCCAATAGATTAGATGTGGATGAAGAATTGTTGTTGTTGTCCTTACTATATCCATATCATTGTCCCTTTTGATGAGACCTACCTACTTGTAATATGAGTTATATTACATGTTTTTGCAATGTATTTGTGTGTACATGGGTACTCACATGGTGCATATAGAATACAACATGATATGTTATCATCCTCTAATCAATAAATTTTTTTGTCAACTATTTAATTCTATAAGATCATTATGGTTTTTAAAATATGTACCTTTTTTCATATGCTTCTAATAAAGCAAGTGATGTACATTTATTTATTTTTTTTGATAATAAAAATAGGGGTTGGAGGGGGGCATCCCGGTGTAGCTACCTTTTCTAGGTGTGACCATAAGGTCTTAACTTTCGTCGGAGAATATTTGATTCGGAGTTGAGTTTGGGAGATAGACGACCTCCTCCCCACGATAAAGACAAATTCAATGGATGAGTATGTCATCCCAGCATCACTATGGACCAGTGAACATATTTATTTGAATAGAAATTATTATTTCATAAAGTATATTGATGAAAATTTGAATTATGTATAGACATAAATTTTGAATTTCCATCTCTTGACGATACCTGCTAGGAATCAAGATTGGGTGCCCATGAGAGCATACATATATTCAGTTTAAATGGGTTCAACCAAGAGTTGTTACATGGTGGTAACTATCTACCCGCCAAGTGATAAAAGAAGCAAAGCAACCTCCTCTTCTATCTCACATCTTCCATGCAGTTTTTAAACCTAGCTGGATATTGGGCTGTGAGAAAGCGTCCGTTTCAATTGTAAATGGATTTTAGCTACAAATTCATAGTTGTTGCGGCCAATCCCCTCATCGCCTGATCGTCGGAAACGAGCACCTGCAAAAAAAAAAGTCCACACTGACCGGAGGCGGCTCCGGCGGGGACCCTCCGACGGTCAAGTCAGAGAGGTGACTGTGCAACAGTGAAATGAAGACAGAGAGCTCAATCGAGAGAGAGAGGGAGAGAAAGAGGGAGAGGGAGCAAGCCTGTTGTTTCGAAGGCCCCCTGCACTGTTGCCTTCCCCAATATATATATAGTGGAGCGTGGTATGGAGCCGTCATTAATGGCGCGGACAATTGAGGAATTGTCAACTCACTGTAGAATGTCAGAGTCGCCGTGAAAGTGTCACATCGCCGTGGGGCTGTCAAATCACTAGGGTTGACAATGCCCTAGGTGGGATAATGTCCTTAGGTGGTAGTGCCGCGTGTTGCTGTCGGGGCTGACAGTCTCTGGCAGCTGTACGGCGATCGGAGGAGTCGACCGACCCTAGGCCGGTAGCCAGCTGTATGGCGTCGGGTGGAGATCCAGGCCCCTCTGACGGTCAGTCGGACATGTTGCTAGAGTCGGCCATCAGACTTCCTGGTTCGGTCGGTCGGGAGAGTGGAAAAGGTCTGCCCGACCGACATATCCTCAGTCGGTAGAGGGCCGTTAATCGGTCGGTCGGTCGGTCCGTCGGTCGGTCGGTCGGTCCGTCGGTCGGTCGGTCTTCCCCAACAGTTGTCCCCCTCCACTCCGGAGTCGGACGGTGTGCTGGCCGACGCCTCTGTTTGGGCAGCAACGTCGGACGAAAAGGAGTGGATTCATCGTATGCCAACTTCCGACCGTACCGCGAGTTGATACGATGTCAGGCGTCTCATGAATGCCGAGCGATTTGCTAGCGTCAGGTGCCCAGTCGGTGTCAGACGTCCCGTCCTGTCGGCGTCAGGTGTTACGTCGGTGTCAGACGATCGAGTGCCGGACGATTTGGTGTCAGACGATCGGACGTCCGGTGCCTTTTGGGGAACGCAAACCGCCGCCCAGCGTCGATTCTGGGAGCGCGGGGCGCTGTCAGGCGTCCCATCGGGAACGCGAATCACCGCGGACGATTTAATTCGGAGCCGCGGCCCTTTCGCCACGTGTCGGAGGTGGTTGGGCCGGCGTCTTTCGCATTAAATGAAGGTGGTGCGGCCATCCCGGGATGGGCGCACCAATCCATCGGGCCGAAGGGAGGGCCCGGATGCCGCCACGTGTCGCCCATCCGGGGGATCTCGATCGGCGCGGGGTCATCTCGACCGTCGAACGGCCCTATATATATAGGACCACCTGCGCTCGAAGCCCCACCCTGAACGATTTGCTGCAGAGACTCTGCCCAAGTGATTCCTCCGTCGTCGCCAGCAGTCGTCTCCCCTTCTGCTCTCTAAAGGGTCCGTTTCGGGTTCGTGATCCTTTCCCTCAGCCGTGGTTTCCGTTTAAATCTTCTCTTCTTTCTTCTTCTTCTTCTTCGGCCTCGCCTTTCCCTCGGTTCTGGTGCGATGGCCGGAAATCCATCTCGGGAGGCTCGATCGGGAAATCCGACCGATGACCCTCGATCGACTCCGGAAGTTGAGGTTTTCTCGCTTTCGGGGCCGAACGTTGATCGGCTTCGGGATCAATATCGCATCCCGGAGCAGTTTCAACTTTCTGCCCCAGGGGTCGGCGGTCGGGTTAACAACCCTCCGCCGGGCCAGTTGGCGCTGTACGTCGAAGATCTCCGCGCGGGTCTTCGACTTCCGATTTCGGAGTTCGTCCGAAATCTGCTGGATTATTACGGACTTTGTCCGGTGCAACTGGCGCCGAACTCTGTCCGACTAATAATCAGCTTCGCCTTGTTGTGTCAGCTTCTGCCGATCAACCCTCGCATCTCTCTCTTCCGAGCATTTTTTGTGCTCCGACCCCATCCTAAGGCCCGAGGGTGGTGGCTCTTCAACCCCCGAAAGGGTCTTTCCTTAATCACTGGTCTTCCATCGTCCATCCACGGGTGGAAGAACCAGTTTTTCTTTGTCTCATCTCCTTCTCCTTGGGGCTTTCCTTCTCACTGGGGTGTGCCCCGAACCGAGGCAAACGAGAACAGCCGGGTGGAGGCGGACGATCGGGAGGACTTCCACCGACTCAAGGACATGTCAATCCCGAAGCAGAGGAAGCTTGTTACCGAACAAGCCCTCTATGACGCTGGCCTGAGCTTGGTATCCCGTCTAGGTATCGCCCGATCCATCGGTTGTCTTTTCATTCGGCCTTCGTTCTGGTTCTTATATTAATATTGCTGTCGGTATCGCAAGGACACCTCCGAGGATGAGGCCGACCGACACCGAAATCCGACAGTACGCGGCGAGGAAGAGGCCGGCATCGGGGGCCGAACCTTCGCATCCGCAGAAGAAACCTTCCACGGTGGTGCCGACCGTCGAGGCGTCGGCGACCGACCAGTCGGAGCCGGTGATAGCGCTCGTGGCTCCGGCGGTGCAACCGGAGGAGAGACCGGCGGAGGAAGCGGCGGAAGGGACATCGGCGGCTTCGCCGGCGGGTGTGGCGTCGGACGACGTTCGGGAACTCGAACATCATCCGACGGTATCTGCAGCCGCAACGGGGGGTGCCGCGTCAAACTCAAGCATCCCCTCCCTACCGAATCCGCTGGTTGGGGTGGCCGATCGGGGGAAAGCCCCGATGGACCCCGCGGACGACACGAGGTCGGGGAGTCGCACTGTGCCGCCCAGCGCTCAGTTCCCCGAAGGGGCATCGGTGCTGGCCGACCACAACCTGGCCAGGAGGCTGTGCCAGGGGATCCTCCTCCCAGCCGATGTGGAGGCGCTGAGGTCTCGGCAAGTGACCGAGATGTTATCTTCGTTCTATCCGACCATGATTGAGGTAAGTTCCGCTTCGCCTCCTCTTTCCTTAATGTTTTCATTATTTTGCTTTCTTGACGAAACGCTCACGTCGGTAGCTGATCTATACCATGTCCGAACTTGAAGCCGGGTATCGGAGGTTCGGGAACATCCGGGTGGCTTGGAAAGACAGGGCGGCGGCGGCCGAAGCCGACCGGGCAGTGCTGGTCGACCACCTGAAGCAGTCGACCGACCGGAAGGCGAAGTTGGTGGACGAGGTCTCTCATCTCGGGTCCGAGCTAAAGTCGGTCCGAAAAGAAGCCAAACACAAGGGTCGGACCGTGCACCGTCTGCGGCGCGAGCGTGACGGCGTTGCTGCCGAACTCGAGGGCGAGCGCGAGCAGCTCCAGGTCAGCCTGGAGAAGCTCGCCAAGGCTGAGGAGGATCTGTCAATCGCCCAGGCCGACGCCGACATATCGAAGGCAGAGGCAGAGTCGGCAAAGGACTCTCTTGGTCGGGCGGAAGCGGAAGCAAGGTCGGCGAAGGAATCGGCGAGTCAGGCAGTGGACGACTTTCGCGCCACCGACCAGTACCGGGAGGAGTTACTGGAGTCTGGTTTCGCGTCGTATCGGGTGGGGTACGAAGATGGTCGGGATGCGGTCCAAGCCCTGTACCCGGAGCTGGACCTCAGCGGTATCGTCCCGCCGGGAGCCGAGGACCAAGCCACGGAAGAGGTGGCCGACCCGTCGTCGGGAGGCATCGCCGTGGCGGGAGAGGCCGTCCAGGAACAAGTTGCCGAAGGAGAGACGGCTGCGACTCGTGATCCGGGCGCCGACCGACGATCCTGCTTCGGCCGTCGACCCAGCGCCGATCGCGGTGGACACGCCGGTCATCCCCGAGCTTCCATCGATCGAGGAGATTGACTCGGATGGATGACCGCGGCCTCGCCGTCTTTTATCCTTTTTGTTTTTCCTTCTTAGAACACTTGTAACCGGGCTTCGGCCCGACTTTGTAAGCTTCTTTTGATCTTTAATGAAGACACAGTTATAGACTTAAACCTTTTTCCTTGTGTTGTAGAATGCATCCGAACACGTAAGTCGCCAACCCATATGGGTCGATTAGGTCGTTCGGCAACTCGTGCCGTCACGAAGGTGGGACATGTCCCGACTTTGGCTCGGCCTTCAATGGTCGAGGTCGTAAGTCGGGCGTCCTTTCCCCGGTCGCGTGTCGGGCGCGTTCGTTGAGTCGGAAGCCGACCGACCGTCGGATAGAGGTTCGGTAGTCAGGTCTCTTCCGACGCATTCAGTCGAATGTCGTCCAGCGCATTTAGTCGGGGGAACGCCGATAAGTCGGATCCTGATACCCTTGTGTCGGGTATCTATACTGTGCCTCATGATATACGGTGGTAAGCCGAATATCTTCCGACCGACCATAGCTCGGTTGGTGAGTCATGAATGCGACTGAGGTCGCATTGTGTGATAGACGGTGGTAAGCCGAATACCCCTCGACCGGCCGTAGCTCGGTCGGCAAGTTGCGACGGCGGTCGCATAGGCATTTTGCCTTTCTTTGGTCAGGGCCCAATCAGTAAGTTAGCCGATAGCTCGGCCCGAAAGTTTGACCGTAGAAGGAGTGTCAACTCCCGTCAATATAGATATACCGATCCTTGTAAGAGTCCGATGTGTCGTCGAAGGTCGAAGGAGTGTGACTCCCGTCCATGTAGATATATCGACCCTCGTAAGAGTCCGATGTGTCATCGACGATAGGGCCATCGGTTTCACGCGGATACCAAGTCAGAGTCGGCACGTCGGAGCTCGACCTTGGTAAGCGTCGATCGTCAGTCGAAGAGTTAAAACTCCGAGATTTCAAACTGGATTTGTATTCCGAATGAACAAGTACAAAGTTCATTAGTGATACAACTTCAGGTTGTCGGCGTTCCATGTTCGGGGAATGGGTTTTCCTTCCAGGGTCTCCAGTCGGTAAGCCCTTGGCCCATAGGTGTCTGCTACCATGTAGGACCCTTCCCAGTTCGGAGCCAGCTTCCCTTGGTCCAGGGGTTTCGAGACCTCTGTCCTTCTCAGGACCAAGTCACCAGGCCTGAAAAGCTTTGGTCTGACTTTGGCATTGTAATACCGGGCTACCTTCTGTCGGTATGAAGCCATGCGAAGTTGAGCCTCGTTTCGCAGTTCGGAGAGGAGGTCTAAGTCGGCCCTCCGACAATCAGAGTTGTCCGGCTCTTGATACCGCTCGACCCTTGTAGACGGCAGCCCAATCTCGAGCGGGATCATCGCTTCCGTCCCATAGGCCAAACCCAAAGGCGACTCCCCGGTCGGTACGCGGGGGATCGTTCGGTAAGCCCACAGAACGGAGCCTAGCTCGTCGGCCCAGAGGCCTTTGGCTTCGTTTAGTCAGGTTTTGAGCCCGTGTAGTATGGTCCGGTTGGTCACCTCGACTTCGCCATTGGACTGTGGGTGCCCGACTGAAGTCAGTCAATGTGTGATGTGAAACCTTGCGCAGAAATCTCTGAAATCTTGGTTGTCAAATTGCCGTCCATTGTCGGTGATAATGGTATGCGACAACTCGAACCTGAAGATGATGGATTTTTGGACAAAGTCTTCCATCTTTCGTTCGGTAATCTGCGCCAGGAGCTCGGCCTCCACCCACTTGGTGAAGTAGTCGATGGCGACAACTATGAACTTTCTTTGACCCGATGCTGGAGGGAAAGGACCGAGAATGTCGACCCCCCACTGGGCGAAGGGCCATGGAGCGACGATAGGAGCGATTTGGCTGGCCGGTCGGTGCTGCACGTTAGCGTACTTCTGGCAAGGTTCGCACCTCCGGACCAACTCAGTCGCGTCCTTCCTCATGGTGGGCCAGTAGTAACCCTGTCGCAGGACTTTGTAGGCTAGAGACTTGCCCCCCAAGTGATTCCCGCAGATCCCTTCGTGTACTTCTCGGAGAGCATAGTCCGCGTCGGTCGGTCCCAAGCACCTAAGCAAGGGAAGGGAGAACGACCTTTTGTAGAGTCGGCCATCCATGATCACATATTGGGAGGCCGACCATCGGAGCCGCCTGGCCTCCGTGGGGTCTTCGGGACCGATCCCGTCCGTCAGGAACCGAATAATCGGATCCATCCAGCTTGGTTCAGCTGCTAGTTGTAATACTTCTTCGACCTGGTCGATACTCGGTTGCTCGAGGTTCTCCATGAACGTCCGGTCCAAAGAATCGAAAGCCGAAGTCGCCAGTCTAGAGAGTGCGTCGGCCCGGGCGTTCTCCGACCTAGAGATGTGAAAAATTTCAAAATACTTGAGGCGCGCTACGAGGTCCTTCACTTTCTGAAGATATTTGGCCATGGTCGGATCTCGTGCCTCGAATTCACCTTTGATCTGCCCCACGATCAGCTGAGAATCGGAGAATGCCCGTAGGCTGTCGACACTCAGCTCCCTCGCCATCCTCAAGCCGGTGAGGAGCGCTTCGTACTCGGCTTGGTTATTGGAGGCTTTGAAGTCAAATCGAAGGGCGTACTCGGTGACTACCCCATCCGAGTTGGTGAGTAGGAACCCAGCCCCGCTCCCTTGAGCGTTTGAAGCTCCGTCGATGTGCAGCACCCAGGTGGAGATCGGGTCTGGCTCGGAGACCGCATCTCATCTCGGATCCGCAGCTCCCGACCCTTGGTCGGTGGTCGGGCACTCGGTGATGAAGTCGGTCAGGACCTGAGCCTTTAAGGCAGACCGCGGTCGGTACTGTATGTCGAACTTGCTGAGCTTCATCGCCCACTTCGCCAGTCGTCCCGATGTGTCCAGTCGGTGCAATATCACCCTCAGGGGCTGGTTGGTGAGAACCACTATGGCATGAGCCTGGAAGTATGGGCGGAGTCGTTGTGCGGAGACGGTCAAGGCAAAAATCATCTTTTCCGTCTCCGAATATCGAGCTTCAGCGCCGTGGAGCACTTTGCTGGTATAGTAGATAGGCTGATGGGTTCGGCTCTCGTTCTCTCGGACGAGCACCGAACTGACCGCTTCAAAGGAGGTGGCCAAATAGAGATACAAGGTCTCCCCGATCAGCAGCTTCACGAGCAGCGACGGGGAAGCCAAGTACTTCTTCAGATCTTCGAAGGCCCGTTGGCACTCATCCGACCAAGAAAAACCCTTCGCCTGCCGCAAAGTTTTGAAAAACGGGAGGCACCTTTCAGCTGATCGAGAAATAAATCGGCTGAGAGCGATGATTTTTTCGTTCAGCTGCTGGACCTCCTTCTTGGTGTTCGGATGACGCATGTCGATGATCGCCTTTATCTTCTCAGGGTTGGCCTCAATCCCTCGCTGAGAAATGAGGAATCCGAGAAACTTTCCTGAGGTCACCCCAAAAGCGCACTTAGTCGGATTCAGCTTCATTCGATGTTGTCGTAGAGTGCGGAAGGCCTCTTCGAGATCCTGAATGTGATCCGGAATCTGCGCACTTTTCACCAGCATGTCATCCACGTATACCTCCATGTTGCGCCCGATCTGGTCTTTAAAGACTTTATTGACAAGTCGTTGGTAGGTGGCGTCGGCGTTCTTCAGCCCGAAGGGCATCACTCGATAACAGTAGAGGCCCTTGGGGTCACGAAGGCAGTGTGCTCCTCATCTTCGGGCGTCATCCGGATCTGATTGTACCTGACAAAGGCATCCATGAAGCTGAGCAGTCGAAATCCGGATGTCGCATCCACCAGCTGGTCGATCTTTGAAAGTGGAAAGCTATCTTTTGGACAGGCCCGATTCAGGTCGGTATAATCGATGCAAATCCTCCACTTCCCGTTGGCTTTCTTGACCATGACAACATTGGCGAGCCAGTCGGGATACGCGGCTTCTCTGATGAAGCCCGCCTCGAGCAACTTGTCCACTTCTTCGTCGATGGCTCTCTGTCTTTCGGGAGCAAAGGACCTTTTCTTCTGCCTCACCGGTCTTATCGTCGGGTCGATGTTGAGTCGGTGGGTTATTGTCTCTGGGGGGATGCCCGACATATCTGCTGTCGATCAAGCAAATATGTCGGCGTTGGCCGTTAGCAGCTCCGTCAACCGTCGCCGTTCTGGGTCGGGTAGTTGAGATCCGACCCATACCTTTCGGTCGGGGTCCTCCGCAATCGGGATTGACACGAGTTGTTCGGCCGGCGAGCCCCGTTCTTCCTCCTCCCGTTGGTCTAGCTTGTCGATCGTCAGGGAGCCCCTCAACTCGTCGTTCTGAGCGGAGATCTGGAAGCATCGGCGAGCGAGCTGTTGGTCTCCGCGCATCTCTCCGACTCCGTTCCTAGTCGGAAACCAAACTAGGAGATGGTACGTCGAGACGATTGCCTTGAGGGCGTTAAGTCCGGATCTTCCAAGTATGGCGTTGTAGGCCGAAGGCACTTGGACGACCGTAAAAGTCAAATGAACCGTGCTTTGTCGTGGTTCGGAGCCGACCGTCACGGACAGGGTAACTTCACCTTCCGTTGAGACAGCGTCCCCGGCAAAGCCTATCAAGGGCGTAGAGACCCTCTTGAGTCGGTCGGTAGACAGTCGCATCCGAGAGAAGGTCGAGTAAAACAAAATATTTGTCGAACTTTCATTATCTACAAAAATTCTTTTTACATCATAGTTTGCTATTGTTGCCGAAACAACAACAGCGTCGTCGTGGGGAGTTTGGATGCCCCGAACATCTTCCTCTGTAAAAGTAATCACGTCGTCCGGGCGCAGCTTCTTCATGGGCTCCCCTTCAGCAGACGTCCCTGGGCCGAGTCGTTTGGAAATCATATTGATGACCCCGACCGTCGGCTGATTGGTAGTCGCTTCCTCAGTCGGCGGGGTCGTCGATCGGCCACAGGTCGAGTCGGCGGGTTCCTTCGAAATTTATCGAGATACCCTCGGCGGATGAGAGCTTCGATCTCATCCTTAAGCTGGATGCATTGCTCGGTATTGTGGCCGTGACCCCGGTGGAATCGGCAGTACTTTCGCGGGTCGAGGCCTTTTGCCTTCAGAGGCGGAGGCCGTCGCAGGTACTTTCCCCCTCGATCTCCATCAAAATCTGCGCACGGAGAGCGGAGAGAGGAGTGTAAGAGTCATACCTGGGGTGCGTCGGCCTTGGAGTCCGCCGTCGGGGCGACTTTTGGTTTCGTCGTGGGGGCGAGACCCGACCACCAGTCGGGGGCCTGCTAGGTTCGGCTGGGTCCCGACCCTTCCTTCGCTTTTCCTTCGGACCCTTGAACTCGGTTGAGCATCGGTCGGAGGCTCCTTCGCCCGCACGCATATACTTGTACGCGCGCTCCAGCAATTCGGCATATGTACGGGGGAGGGTCTTGTCCAGGGAGTAGGTGAATCGGGACGCCCTCAGCCCCCGTTTCATGGCCGAGATAGCCATGTCTTCGTTGAGGTCCCGGACCTCAAGTGTGGCCGTATTGAATCACGCCACGAAGTGTCGGAGCATCTCATTTTCTCCCTGCTTGAGGGAGAAAAGGCTGTCCGACGTTCTCGGCGGCTTCCGGCTGGTGCTGAAGTGAGCCACGAAGGAGTGCTCGAGCTGCCCGAAGGAGTGGATACTTCCTGATCGAAGACCGGAGTACCAGGCCCTGGCAGCTTTGCGGAGTGTGGCGGGGAAGCCGATGCAAAAGAGAGCGTCGGTTGCCCCTGAATCGTCATGAGAGCTTTATAGCTCTCCAGGTGGTCGATTGGATCGGTGGAGCCATCGTATGGCTCCACGTGTGGCATCTTGAACCGACTGGGGATCGATTCATCGAGGATGAGTCGGGAAAGAGGTTGGGCAGTCTGGAAGTCGACGTCGTTCGAAGACTTCTGCCCGTCCACCTGCAACTGTGCAAGTCGATGATCGATTTCCTCGAACCTGCGTTCGTAGTCGTCCGTCCGTCGGTGCTGGGAGACCCCAGGAGTGGAGTCTCCGGAGGATTCCGAGAGGGAGGCGGAGGGCGTTCGCAGTCGCTTCTCCTTCCTCGCCCGTTCCAGCAGGGAGGGAGAGAGCTGCTGGGACCGGCGGGCATCGCGCCGTGGCCGCCCCTCCTCCGCTCCTTGAGAGCGCTGTGGCAAGCGCTCTCGCGGAGGCGACGAGGATCAGCACGGGCGTCGACGGCTGCTTCTGGAGGGCATCGGACGGGCCGTCGGTTGTTGCTGGAGGCTCTTGACCGCGTCCGTCAGCATGGTCATCTGCCGTACGATCGCCGCGATATGCGCCTCCGTGGTCACCGCGGGGTGCGGAGAGCTGGGTTCCGCCACGGAGGGTGCGGAGAGGCCTCTTCCCGGCGGGAAGAGCACCTCGTCGACCTGGTGACTCTCGATCGTTGGGCTCTTGTCTTTGTCATCAGTATCTACTGCTTGAGAATGCCTGCCTCGCCCCCTACCTGGCGCGCCAATCTGTTGCGGCCAATCCCCTCGTCGCCTGATCGCCGGGAAACGAGCGCCTGCAAAAAAGGAAGTCCACACTGACCGGAGGCGGCTCGGCGGGGACCCTCCGACGGGTCAAGTCAGAGAGGTGATTGTGCAACAGTGAAATGAAGACAGAGAGCTCAATCGAGAGAGAGAGGGAGAGGGAGCAAGCCTGTTGTTTCGAAGGCCCCCTGCACTGTTGCCTTCCCCCGATATATATATAGTGGAGCGTGGTATGGCGCCGTCATTAATGGCGCGGACAATTGAGGAATTGTCAACTCACTGTAGACTGTCAGAGTCGCTGTGAAAGTGTCACATCGCCATGGAGCTGTCAAATCACTAGGGTTGACAATGCCCTAGGTGGGATAATGCCCTTAGGTGGCAGTGCCGCGTGTTGCTGTCGGGGCTGACAGTCTCTGGCAGCTGTACGGCGATCGGAGGAGTCGACCGACCCTAGGCCGGTAGCCAGCTGTATGGCGTCGGGTGGAGATCCAGGCCCCTCCGACGGTCAGTCGGACATGTTGCTAGAGTCGGCCATCAGACTTCCTGGTTCGGTCGGTCGGGAGAGTGGAAAAGGTCTGCCGACCGACATATCCTCAGTCGGTAGAGGGCCGTTAATCGGTCGGTCGGCCGGTCGATCGGTCGGTCCGTCGGTCGGTCGGTCGGTCGTCGTCGGTCGGTTGGTCGGTCCGTCGGTCGGTCGGTCGGTCGGTCTTCCCCAACAGGTTGTATCATTCACTCAAAAGAATGAGCAATCTTCTTTTATGAGAAAGAATGATTGGTCTTATTTCACAACATCAACAGTATGATTGCATTTTGCATAGCTTTCAAAGACGATGTTAATTTCCTGATTTATGCTATGGATGGAAGAAAAAGATTCATCATGCTTTGAAAGTTGTGCAAAACATGATCCCACAGTTGTGTCGTAAAAGATGAAGATCAATCATTTTTTTGCATACAAAATACAACTCAAAAACCCTAGCAATATGGACAAACTCGGTGGCACAATATCTTTGATTCTTCTTATTGTGATGTATAACTGCTTTTAATAGTAGTATAGTAGTAGCAATAATAATAATAATAACTAGCACTTAGTTTCTACAATTTTTTTTTTTTTTTTAATGATAGTTTCCACACAAAATCTGTTATCAACATAAGTCGTCAATACCTCTTGGTGAGATTTCAAGTATTCGTTAAGAGTTGGTTCATAGTGGTTGTAGACTTGTAGTTGAGCCACTCAGGTTGGCACAGGCGCAACCAATATTACTTTGTGCACCAATTGCAGAAGTTCGAGATCAAGACCCAATCCATGAACTTAATTTTATATGGTTTCGGATAGACTCGGTCTATTCAAGGTTTTGAATATAATTTGTCCAAACCTGATATCCCTCTACAAACCGTTACATCGCTTAGCGTGGCAACCTCGACGGTGGACCCTTAAACAACCACCACACCACCAACAAAATAATTAATAACAGCAAGTGTTCCCAGTCAACAACTCAGGCAATCTTTAATTGTAAAAGCTGGTAACTAATTTAAAAGCACATCTTGGACCCTGCTTTCAGCCAAGGACATACTTGGATGACCATAAATTGCTTCGAAAGTCCAAAACACACCAAACTAATTAAAACAAGGACTGACAATTGTCCGAAATCAAAGCAAACAGTACTGCCAAGGAGGGTACATGGGGTTGTTCTTGCAGCCCCAACAACCACTGACCTTTGGAAGGCATCAAATCATATGATCAAATACATAGGAAGCTGGGGATTTCTAACAAGGATTTCTTCATTAAATAGTGCCACTAGAAGCATACAAAATGTTTCTTGCTTGTATCACATTATTTTAAATTTATTTTGGTGGCATGTGCTTTAAGTCGTGAAGGCGATGTACACTGTCTTTAGTCACAAGGCAAATGGAGGGATTGGTATCGGAGTCATGGAAGTTGGTGTGATTGATGTGGATTGGTCGACGTGAAGAAGAAAAGATAAGTTCCTGGGTAAATGGCGGGAATTCCATGGCATTTTCCTACATGGAACGGTTTATAACTACCTACGTTCCCCAAGTGGGGATATAATGATGCTAATTTCATTGTCCTTGGCTTATGATGTTGCTCCAGAATCAAAGTCATCCTGCTTTAAGTATTTGTATGATTGAAAATAGCTAGTGGATAATCTATATATCAAATTCAATTGTACAGTATTATTTTCTTTTTTTTAATAGGATGGTTTGTTACTTGGATCGATGCAGGGTACCAATTTTGCTGAAGATAAAGTACAAACTCAGTGAAACTATAGAAAATTGGGACCAAAAGGGAGAGGTCTCCTTCCCTCGCATTATTTTTAGATCGAATGCTTCTTTCTGGTGCTCTTTAGAAAATGGACAATAGAGAAGCTTTGGATTATTATATATATATATATATATATATATATATATATATGTATGTATGTATGTATTACTCAAGCACGGAGAATTGAGAACACCCTAACATTCAAGTGTTGCGAGCAGTTGTATTTACTCAAGACTTATGTAAAGCAGCCAGATCAATAATAGTAACAATAATAAGCATAAAGATTGGGGGGATAAAGAGTCACTCTAACGTCCATTCAAAAAATTGATTATATATTTTTAGATATGCAAGCTAAATCCATCTCAATCCAAACAAAAATTAAAAAAAAAAAAAAATCTGGATGGTCCTTATTCCATAAATTTTGATTGAGAATTTGTTTATAAAATTTGTTTCTAATTAGCATATTTAGATGATATAAAAATTAAAAATATTAGATATTTTTTAGAATAACATATTAGATTCCATAAAGATGATAATGAAATCTAACTAATATAATATTTTTTAGCTTTGTTGATTACTTTTGCTGTTTTACTCAAGAGTTATGTAAAGTAGCCAGATCAATAATAATAATAATAATAATAATAATAATAATAATATAATAATAATAATAATAATAATAATAATAATAATAATAATAATAATATAATAATAATAATAAGCGTGAAGACTCTAATAGACAAAAGGTCTCCCCAACATCCATTTAGAAAATTCACTATATATTTGAGGTATACATGCTAGATGTCCCCCAACCCCAAACAAAAAAATAATAATAAATTAATATATGGATGGTCCTCATTCCATAAATTTTTGATGGGAAATTTGTTTCTAAAATTTCTATATCGGCAATAACTTCTAATTAGCATATTTGGATGATATAAAATTAAAAATATTAGACATTTTGTGAGTAACATATTAGATTCCATAAAGATTACAACGAAATCTAACTAATATAGTATTTTTTGGCTTTGTTGATTATTGGTGATTCAGGTATATGATCAGTCCACTAAGGAGATTCTATGAACTCCTTTTCTTCCTTGCCTTTTCTCTATTAAGGGAGATGAAGAAAATAAGGAGAGAAAATTAAAGACCCTCCTACACCATCTTTAGCAGAGAAAAAAGAGATTTTTTTTTTAAGAAAAAGCACTTCAGTTTTCACTTTTCTCCCTCTTCTCTTCCTATTCTCTCATTGCTTCTTTGATTTTGGTGTTTGAGGCTCAAGGATCTTTGATGGTTGTGATCACTCTAATTAAAAGGTGAGATATTAATGGATGGCCGTGATTATTATGCTATCGAGAATATTTAGTGCTTACCTATGGCACTTCATATAGTTTCATGTATTTAGTGCTTACTGAATGATAAATTAGAATTTGATTAAACAACTTTAAAAATCTATTGGCAATATGCGTAATTTTAATATTGATAAAGTCAAAAGCTTATAAGTGACATAAAGTTTGCATTGGCTTTTTATTGTTAGGTGATGTCATTAATAAAAGAGAAAAAATAATATCAAACAAGTCATTATTTGTAAGGTATGAATATGATATTTTACTAACCTCCTCTCGAAAAAAGTTTTGGCTCTACCTCTACTAACTTCTATTCGAATAAGATATATGAGATAGGTAGCTATGCTTTTATGCTTAAAAGAAGCATCACATGCATGCTTGATGGATCTCAATGTAGTGGCAAATTACAAGATGATGTCGCATTATTTCTTATATGCTTTGTTAGATCAACAAATTATGCTATATATGAAATCACGGCTTTTCTTTTCTCTCCTCATAGAGGAATTTAAAACCACATTGTCTCTAATCCAAAACCCAACTTACTAAGGCCAAAAGCTGGGTTCTTAGGCAAACTAAATCTATGTATGTGGAGTTAGCACTTTCTAGATAAGGAAAAAATGAAGACCGATTTCTCTGAGAATCAAACATTTGCCTTTTATTTAAGAGGCAAGAGATAAAATTGCGAGATAAAACTATTTAAGCTAATGCTCAGTGATGTCATTTGGCTCATTCTTTAGTATAGTTAGAATTGCAAATCTCATTTTAATTTTCACAAAATAAAATCATTTTGATAAACCCAGTTGCATTTGCAATTGATAGGTTGGAGTGGTTAATATCAAATTATTGAATACCTCATCATTATTCGATTTATCTTGATAGACATCAACTTGAT